>NW_011494867.1:1668279-1694288 GCF_000754665.1 Bison bison bison
TGATATGACACCTGGGATTTGCTTCAAAAATAATCCCAAAGGGCATGGGGTGGAGGTGAAAGATGACAGAAGACTGTCTATACATTGACAGTCGTTCAAGCTAGATGACGAGCACAAGGCAATTCATTCTCTTCTTGTTTCACAGTTTTGAAAGTTTCCACAATAAAAAGTCTGAAAAGCAACTTGGCGCCTGCCCTTGAACTCTGACATAAGTTCCTGACTACTTCTACAGTCCTGACTCTAGCTTCTGAGAGCAGCAGGGTCAAGGTCCACGCAGCTTGCACAGAGGCAGGGCACAGGTGGGAGGGAGCCAGGCCGGTGCAAGCGGGGTGGTGGGAGGTGGGGAGTGAAGGCCGCCGGGGCGGGGGGTGGGCAGTCACTCACCTACAGCAGACAGCGCGACAGTGGGCTTCCGCGTGTCTCTGAAACGCGAGAGTCAGAAGTCAAACGCCTGTCCACCGCCACCACCCGCCTGGGGCCTCTCTCCCTCTGCTTGCCTTTCTTCACTTTCCTTTCAGGGGGTGCTGGGGCTTCACTGGGAATGTGAGCACCTTAATAAGTGGTGTAAAGAAAATCCTGTCTCCCTCCAGGGAGATGAACTTTCTCAACCTCTTCAAATGAGGCAGAATCTGAACTTCAAGTCATATAGCTGTCTCCACAGAGAACAAATTATAGTATTCAATAGTGCGGCCTAAGTGACTAAAGTGAACATACAGTGAGCCAAAAGGCCCCTTCCTGGGTCATTTCTCCTAAAGAACAAGGGGACAATTGTAGAGATGCAATTGTGCAAGAACCTTCCAACAGCACAGCCAGGATGGCATGAAAAACTACTCTGGATGTTCCCAACAGCCCAGAGGTGGAAGCCACTCAAGTGTCCACTGCTGAACACATAAACCAACTATGGTCTATACAGACAATGGATTGTCACCAGGCCTTAAAAAGGAAGGAAAGGGGGGCTTCTCCAATGGTCCAGTGGTTGAGACTCTGCCTTCCAATGCAGGGGGCGTGGGTTCGATCCCTGGTCAGGGAACTAAGATCCCACATACTACACCGAAGGGATGAAGAAAAAATCAAGAAGAAAATCCTGTTACATGCTACCACACGGCTGCACCTTGAGGACATTATAGTAAGTGAAATAAGTCAGTCACAAAAGGATGGATTCCACTTACACATAGTACCTGGAATAGTCAAATTCACAGCAAGTACAGTGGTAGCTGCCAGGGGCTGAAAGGAGTAGGAACCGGGGGGTTGTTTAATGGGTACAGAGTTTCAGTTTTGCAGGATGAAAAAGTTCTGGAGCTTCACTGCAGAACAATGTGAATATACTTGACACAACCGATCTGCACAGTTAAAAACGATTAAGATAGCAAATTTCATCTTGTGGTTTTGTTACTACAGTTAAAAAAAAAAAAAAAACTATTCCTGGATACAGTGGGAGACTCAAATGGTCAATGGTTCACTGCAAATGGTCAGTGGGCAGCTGCCTAGGGCTGGGAGAACCAGACGAGGCAAAGCTGCAGCCCTGGCTTGTTGAGAAGGCAAACTGGTTCAGTGTCTTTCCATCTCTAAATTATGAAATGACTGTTTCATATAAATGAGGGATCCTTGCCCCAGAGCTCCCGGGGGACTGCTTGTTTGCTAAGAGCCGCTCTTGGCCCACTTCCCCTGGATTTTCTGCTCCTTCTCCCTCCTCTGGCGCTGCCTTTAGACCCATCACCTCGGAGGTGCGGACCTGCATGGGACACTGGTGCAGTTGCCTGTGCGCACCTTTACCCCTGAGAATCCCTCCGCTGGCCTGTCTGCTCCAGCAAACCTCAACACCTGGCCTGTCCTCTGCCTACAGTTCACCTTTCAGTGTAAAGTGTCACAAAATCACTGTCATTTGGGACAGCAGTGGGGAGAGGGTGTCCTGTCCTGGGAACCCCCAGGCCACGCAGCCCCTAGCTAGGGGTTACGGGGAAGGGAACCTGCTCTTCAAAGAGAACAGGGAACAGCCGTGTACTAAGAACTCAGGATGTGCAGACTCCGAGGCTGGGCGCTCCTCCACGCTTAGCTCCATGGGGAGCTGGCCTACACGCTGGCTCTCGGCCCCCTTTCCAGGGGCGGTGGAGCGGCACCAAGAGCTGGGCAGCTGTCTGGGGGCACTGCCCGCTGCAGACCCACGTGTGTGCCCAGCGAAATGCCCCCACTGTCACCTGCGTTCCCGTTGCCAGAACCTGGGTTTCTTTGCCAACAGGACTTTCCCGGGCTGCTGGAGCCCGTTTTGCAAACCTCTGTGATGGGCCTGAACTGCCAGGGAACCAGGCCCCTGTGGACAGCCTTCACCCAGGGACCGACAGCAGACGGCAGCCCGCTTTCTCAGCCCCAAGTGGGTCACCTCTGGGGAGGGAGTGGGGCGCCTGCACCCAGTGTCCCCCGCAGGACTAGGCTCCACTGGCTCACCGCGGTCCCCAGGAGGATGACAAGCCCTCTCGCTCACCTTCCTGAGCCTGTCTGCCCCCACCCCCCACTGGCAGGGCTGTCCCCTCCTAAATAAGGCTCCTGCAGGGTCTGCCTGTCTCAGGGTCTGCAGCGAGGGGGAACCAAGGTCCCGTAGCAGCTGGGCGGTTATGCCCTTTCACTGTTCTTACTTGATATCCCAAATGTAGATGTAGGTGTCCACAGAGCTGGTGACCAGGAGATCAGGCTCAAACACTGCCCAGTCCAAGTCACTGGAAACACAAGGAAGAAAGAAGGAGAAAGCATTGAGTGAAGTTTCAGAGCACGACCAGATTTCATTTCTGGTGGCTTCAAAAAGTCACCCTGCAGGGGCCCCTCAACATGGTCTAGGCTGGGTATCTGGGTATTTAGGCTGGGTATCTCCCAAGTTCCTTGGGAAAGAAGACTTAACTGAGCTCCGAAGGGAACTTTCAGGTCCTTCCCTGGTTACCATCTACTCCCCCAAAAGAAACAGAGCACTTCAACTTAAAACACACACACACACAAATGCACAGAGACACACGTGTGTGCATGTAAGACAAAACAAAGGGGGAAAAAAAACAGAATTTTTGACTTACTGCCTTTTAAGTCAGACTTAACCACAGGTACCCTGAGTAAACCCAACATCTTCAAAGCAGTGGCAAAGTGCCATGTTGCCACACAGCTTCCGAGGAGGGCAAGAGGCCTCTGGTGCTCCCTACCAACACTGTCCTCCTCGAAAGGCACTTACTACATACAGAGTTAACACAGCCTGGGGTCCAGCCTTCCCCACCACCTCCCACACCACCTTCACCACTTCCTGCTGCTGCTTCCTGCAACAAAATGTCCCCACCCAGAGACAGTGACCCAAGGAACATCCCAGAAGCCAGCCAGAAGGCCCTCAGGAAGAAGAAACTGCATATCTGGGTAACGGACTGTGAGACAGGAGCCCCACGAGGTGCCCACGTGGCTGGACACAGGGCTAAGGGCTGGGCCCAGAGGTCTCTGCGCCTGGGCACCGCTGACCGTGAGCCCCGGGGAGTTCCTCAGGCATAGCTGCATCTCCTGCAGCAAAGGAGTGCTAACCCTTCACTCTGGAGCAGGCTGTCCTGTCTAGGTATCTCCCGGGATCGGGGTTAACAGCTACAGGGATGCGGGTTCCCAAATTCCAGCTGTTCCTCGCCATGAAAGCCATTACTTCAGGACTGCTAAGGACACAGCAGACACCCAGGGTCAACGCAAACCCAAAGGGTCAAGCCCGGAGCGGGATGGTGTCTTGGCTTCATTTCCCCCAGGATGGGACCAAACGACAGAGGCCCAGAGCAGCAGAGGGCAGTGCCTACCTGATGACTCGTGTGTGGCCTTGTAAGGTCGTGCCAACCTCCCCACTGCCATCTTTCCACTTATAAAGGTCGACCCTTTGGTTGCTCTGGAAAGAAACAAGGTGAACGCCATCTTAAACATCACAGCTGGACTGAAGCTACAGATACGCTCCTGAGCACGAGAGCTATGGGTCACAGAGCCCTCCTCCACTGTCAGAGGAACTACCACCCGCTCCCCCCTCCCCCGGCTCTGAAGGTCACACACCCATCTCCCCAGAAGCTGTCACACTCCGGGTTCTGAGATCATCCTTCCTGCCGTCAAACACCCAGAGGCCACCTATCGCACTCTGAAAAAACGTCTGCATAAGAAAGAAAGAACCACCACCAAAAGGGTGTCCCAGAAGGCAAAACTATACAAGAGTCCTTGACACGTGAACTTCTTTAAGGTTAAGCAGAAAGACACAGGGCAAATGGGCCAGAAGGAACCACAACTACAATAAGAAAAAGGAAGAAAAGAAAAAGCTTCCATCAAACTGCTGCTGCTGCTAAGTCGCTTCAGTCGAGTCCGACTCTGTGCGACCCCATAGACGGCAGCCCACCAGGTCCCCCGTCCCTGGGATTCTCCAGGCAAGAACACTGGAGTGGGTTGCCATTTCCTTCTCCAATGCGTGAAAGTGAAAAGTGAAAGTGAAGTCGCTCAGTCGTGTCCGACTCTTAGCGACCCCATGGACTGCAGCCTTCCAGGCTCCTCCATCCATGGGATTTTCCAGGCAAGAGTACTGGAGTGGGGTGCCATTGCCTTCTCCGTCCATCAAACTACATTTCACTTAAAAAACAACAGGCCAGCAAATGCTCCCCAAATACCATGAGTTCAAGAAGCACACTGACAGTGGATAAAGATTACTAATACACCAACTACTATTAGTACTGTTAGTAATCTCATCATTTCTGAAGACTGGTTTTCATTTTAGCTCAGAGACACTTGTGCAGAGCTCTGAGGTTTTTACCCAGAAATGCCAGTTTCCAGTTCTAAATAGGTAAGGTTCTTGTCAAAAGGTTAGAATTCAGAATGCTTCCAGTGAGAATAGGAGTGAAAGGAAAGCCCTTCCTGATCTTATAGTAACATTCCCTGCCTTTCCAGGGTCTACTAGGGCCAGTTTATGGACCAGGAACTTGAAGAAACCTACCCTCTGCTTTTCCTTATCACATGCGCACTAGATGTCATTACCCACGTCACAGATGAGACAACTAAGACTCCAAAAGTTAGGTGGGTGCTCAAGAAAAAACAGTGAGCATTAAAACTCGGACCTGACCGCAGATTTCCTAACTCCAAAGCGCTTTCTCCTGTAACTGCCTTCCAGCCAAGACCAATGAAGGAAAGAAAAAAAAAAAAAAAATGAGTAAAATTGAACTTTCATCAAAATGAAATGCCACAAACAACATTATCAAGGATTTAAAAAGACAGTCTACAGAACTGGAGAAATACCTGCAGATCCGATCACTGATAGGGTCTATCTACAGTCTTACAAGTAAATAGCAAAGGAAGACAAATAACCCAATGCAAAAACAGGCAAAGGAACTGAACAGACAAATCTCCAAAACATGATATGAAAATGGCCAACCAACACACAAAAACATGTTCAACGTCACTAGTCATGAGGGAAATGCAAATTAAAACCACGGTAAGGTACCACTGGTGTGACACCTACTAAGAGGACTAGAATTTTTAAATTACAAAAACAAAAACAGGAAATAACAAATTTTGGTGAGGCTCCTGAGAAACTGGAATCCTTGTGCAGTGCTGATGGGACTGCAAAACGATCCAGCCACTGTAACAGATGGATGGTTCCACAAAAAGTAAACAGACTTACCAAGTGGCCCTCCCACCACCCCTAGGGATATACCCCAAAGAAGAGAAAATGGGCACTCAAACAAGTACACGCACACACATGTGCATATCAGCACTCCTCCTTATAGCCAGACCAAATGTCCGCTGGTGGATGAACAGACAACACGTGATGTATCCATACGAAGGAATAGTATTCAGCCATAACAAAGGGAAAGGAGTATTGATACATGCTACAACATGGACAAAGAGGCCAAACACAAAAGGTCGTGGATCGTTTGACTGCATTTATATAAAATGTCCAGAAGAGCTAAATCCAGAGACAGAACACAGAGAGGTCACCAGGGGCCGTGGGTGGAGGGAATAACTGCTTAATCGTAGCGGGGTTTCCTGTGGAGCAGTGGAAATGTTTGGGAATTAGATAGAGGTGGTGATTACCTAACGCAGTGAATGTAGTAAAGAACACTGAACTGTTCACTTTAAATGACTGCCTGAAAAAAATCAACAAGGCTCTGTCTCGCCCCTCCTAAACACGAGCAGTGTTAGTCCACTTGGGTCAAGTACTAAGGGCTCAGCCTAAACCTGCGGTTCCCAATCAGGGGAGGTTTTGCTTCCCAGGGGACATCTGACAATGTCCAGAGACGTTTGTGGTTGTCGCGATGGGGGTGGGGGGCTGCTACTGAGATCTAGTCGGGGAGGGGTCAGGGGTGCTACTGGTTTCCTGCAAAGCCCAGGACAGACCCTGCCACGAAGAAAGATCCAGTCTGACCCTTCAATAGTCCCAGGAACCAGTGCCAATCTAGTCGGCGTCCCTCGATAAAGGCAGACAATCAGATTCTATTTTGGAAGCGACAGGGAAGAGCCGCTTTTTGTTCCTTCTAAAGCTGACAACACTGCTCTTCTTTCTTTTGTAAGATGCATTCCTCTCACAGACTGTCATTCCTGATAAGAACAGACCCAGACGGCACAGCGAACGGTCACATTCCCTGGAGGATGAGGACTCCTTCAAATACTGCCCTCCCTGCCCAGTGCAAAAGGAGCCAGAGGTTTAGATCTCTAATTGTTCTAGGAGAACAAATCCTGATAAAAAATCTGGCCAAGGTCTTAGAAATGATCTAAGCCCAGGTCTTTTTTGAGTCTGGAATCCCTTGGAAAATCTAATAATTTGTATGCATCTTTTGCCTGGAAGAATTCACATATAAATAGGTACATAAAATTTCAGAGGGTTAAACAAATCTAACAAATCCTAGTCAAGAAAAGGATCCCTTCCTTTGAGTGGAAAGATGCCTGGAATCTTCTGATCGCTCTGAAAGCAACAACAATACCCTCCCAGACCAGCTCACCAGGTCCCTCCTTAGAAGGTCTTTTTGAGTCCCTGGCTAGTTATACTCCGGAAATGAAAACGGGTTCTTATCATAAACAGACATGGAGGTATCTACCTGCTTCCCCTTCCAAATCTGGATTCAATCCTGAGAAATACTGATGGGCCCCCGGATTCTTTTCATATATAACTTAAATCTGTAATTTGCTTCCATCTTCCTTTAAGAAGCATGCACACGTCTTTCCCGTTTGAAAAAGGAGGACTGCATTCTCTTCTCTACATAGAACACAGACCTACCAGCCCAGATCTCACATTTAAAAGCCTTTTCCAGTACTCGTTACATGAGCTCACCGAGGCTGCAAAATAGTGCGCGAAACTGTCATGAGGATTCCACTGCACAGCTCCAATGTCCCACTTGCTCTGGCGTGAGATCTTCCGGTGACCTTCGAAGGGGGCATCTAGATTGACGATGTATAGGAATCGGCGGCTAGGAAAACAACATCAACATTTTAACAACAGAACAGCATTTGCATGAAGATAGAAAAGCACATTTGGAATGACATACAGTACTCAAAAAAAAATCCCCAGATGCACATGATGTTTATTGACTCTGAAAGGCATACAAGTGACCAGAGTAACTCGCGGCTGCTGTACCCCTGCAAGGTCTGCCTCTAGAGATGGCCCTCCCTCCTGTATCCCCAGAATCCTGACCTCCTCCACCAGATTCAGCTCCTCAGGCTTTCCTATCCCCCCAGCTAGGATCATAGCTGATTCCACAGACCCCCACTACACAGTCTGCATTTCAACTACTGCACCTATCTCCATAGCAGAACTGCTCTTGTAAAGGCTCTTGTCCCAAAGCAGCTGAACGTTTCGGGGTATGGACCACGTCTTGAATATCTCTGTATTCCCTCGTCGTTAGGCAGTGCTTTGCATTCAATAAGTGTGGGTAAAACCAAACACATCACTTATCACTTAGCCAAACATTCTGTAGAAAACCTCAGATTCCCGTGCAAGTTAACAACCTGGTGACAGGAACCAAATTAACACTATTGGAAGGGGGAAGAGCAACCAAAAAATAATAATGATGAAAACAATAATCATAGTAAGTGCCAATAATGTTCTCAGTGCCAATCAAAAAGAAGGACCTGAAAATGGGGAGGTCTTTTGTTCACCTATTTGCTTTCTAAGGAAAAAATCCTTGGTGGGTGGATCAACCTCTCAGCAGCCATCAGCAGCTCTTTGCTGGGGAGTGCTCTGAGTGCCCAGGGTATCAGCGACGACAGGTGGGCTAGACAATGAAGACAAAGCTGAACTGTCCCTGCTCAGAAGAGACAGGAATTGGAACGTAAAAGTGGCAGATCGAACTCTAGCAGAAGCCCTAGGAGGCACAGGTTAAGAGAGAAGGAAAGCACAGGTTAAGACACAAATTCAGAGAGTCTGTGGGGCTTCTGAGAAAGCTGGTGCAGAACAAAGGCCTAGAACCTCTGACCTCTTCCTAAGGAATCACCTGATCGTACGGCAGGCAGGCCAGCATCTTCTCATTAGAACGAAAACAGGGCAAAGGCCCGACACTATACAAATGACGCGGGTATCAACAGGAGAACCCAGAGACAGCACAGGGAAAATGCAGACTAGCAAAAGGTGGGTACCTCCGGATAAACAGGCCTGACTGAACATACTGGTTGCCTTCATTTCCCCACTGAAGATCACTAGAATAAGGGTGAGATACAAAAGAGAGAAATCCACAAAGACACAGAAAATGAGAGAGGAAAAGATGGAAAGCAGGCAGGAAAATGGTAACTGATCTGGAGGAAACACAGCCAGCACCCAAGGGCCTGCAGGGCGCGGTGACTCACACTGCGGAATCCAGGCTGGCAGGGGCTGGAGGGGGAGCGAAGCTACTTCAGAGGAGCCGGGGCTGGGGCCGGAGGGGTGGGCAGGAGGTGCTGCGCCCAGAACAGGGCAGGAAGCGGGGGTGGGACCCTCGGGCCTCCGCCCCTGTGCAGCACTCACCACGCGGGGCTTTCAGTCTCCAGACAGGGATGGTGTCAGCAGGACTCTCCTCAGGGGGAAATGACCAGCCCAAGAAAGAACAAAAGCAAACAAACAAAAAACAAAAGCAAAGCCCTGAAGATGATGTCCAGCTGACCTATTTAAAATCCTTAAAGATGATGCTGTTAAAGTGCTGCACTCAGTATGCCAGCAAATTTAGAAAACTCAGCAGTGGCCAAAGGACTGGAAAAGGTCAGTTTTCATTCCAATTCCAAAGAAGGGCAATGCCAAAGAATGCTCAAACTACCGCACAACTGTGCTCTTCTCACATGCTAGCAAGGTAATGCTCAAAGCCCTTCAAGCTAGGCTTCAACAGTATGTGAACCGAGAACTTCCAGACACCTCGGCACACTCCAACAAAAGGGCCAGGCTTCCGACTGCTTTCCCTACCGTGAACTGCACCATCACACACGTAAGCAGAGACTGCACTTACTCTTTTAATATTAACACAGAGCCCGTGAGCATCAGTCATGGAGGAAACTGGAAAGACAGAGACCAAAACAACCAAAAGGATAAAAAAAAGGAAGCAGGCAGCACAGAGGAAAGAAGAAAGCCGACACTTAACGGCCTCAGAGACGTAACAGAAGACAAGGCAAAGAACGGAGAACAGGAGCTCTGAGAAACTAAAGGAACAGCTGCTGCTGCTAAGTCGCTTCAGTCGTGTCCGACTCTGTGAGACCCCATAGACGGCAGCCCACCAGGCTCCCCCGTCCCTGGGATTCTCCAGGCAAGAACACTGGAGTGGGTTGCCATTTCCTTCTCCAGGGTGTGAAAGTGAAAAGTGAAAGTGAAGTCGCTCAGTCCTGTCTGACTCTTAGCGACCCCATGGACTGCAGCCCACCAGGCTCCTCCATCCATGGGATTTTCCAGGCAAGAGTACTGGAGTGGGGTGCCATTGCCTTCTCCAAAAGAACAGCTGAAACTTTTAAATCTGATGGAAGGGTTGGAAGTTACAGTTGACGAAAACTCCAAGAATGCAGGACTTCGCTTGCTGTCCAATGGGTAAGACTTTGTACTTCCCATGCAAGGGACAGGGGTTCGAATCCCTGGTTGGGGAACTAAGATCTCACATGCTGTACGGTGTGGCCAAAAAAAAATAAACAAATAAACTCTCAAAATGCAAAATCAAAAGACCAAAAGATCAGAAGAGAATGCATACAGGATATCCAACAAGCCCTAAGAGGAGCTACAGAAAGAATGGGGAAAATTATCAAATACAGAATGCAGGAAAATTATCAAAGACAGAATGCAGGAAATTTTCTCCAAACTAAAAGATACAGCAATCCAGACTGAAAGGGCTCTCCTTGTTAATAAAAATTATTCTGTATTTTACTCTGGTGATCACGTGAGCACTGCTGCTGCTGCTGCTAAGTCGCTTCAGTCGTGTCCGACTCTGTGCAGCCCCAGAGACGGCAGCCCACCAGGCTCACAGGGGAGCCTGGGATTCTCCAGGCAAGAACACTGGAGTGGGCTGCCATTTCCTTCTCCAATGCATGAAAGTGAAAAGTGAAAGTGAAGACGCTCGGTCATGCCCAACTCTTAGCGACCCCATGGACTGCAGCCCACCAGGCTCCTCCATCCATGGGATTTTCCAGCAAGAGTACTGGAGTGGGGTGCCATTGCCTTCTCCTCACATGAGTGCATATATTTGTAAATTTAAGGCTATACCTTACTACACATATTTTAAAGCTCAATATAAGAAAATGAAATGGTGAACTTTAAGATCATGTTGAAAAACAGTATGGATGTATACATGTCTAAGAACACACCAAAACAGAAACACCTGCATGATGTCCCATTACATAATCCTGTTTTCTCCTAGAATGCTACAAATGACAATATCCAAAGCAGTCAACACTGAGAAGTCTAACGTTAAGATACAGTTATTCCAGGGCACCTGAAAGTATCTTGTGGGCTGTTAATATGGCTGCTGTGCTGTGCTCCGTTGTCAGTCATGTCTGACTCCTTGCTACCCTTTGAACTGTAACCCGCAAGGCTCCTCTGTCCACGGGATTTTCCAGGTAAGAACACTGGAGTGGGTTTCCATTCCCTTCTCCAGTTAATATGGCTACATAATGCCAAGTTGTTTTTCTTTTTGTTTGGATAAAGCAGGTAATAATGTCAGAAAGGGGAGGTGGGTCCCTCTAAGTGCCCAGCAAAATGAATGAAAAAAGACATACCAAATCAGTCATGGTGAAAATTTCACACACCTAAGAGGTAAAGGTAACACTAGGGATAAAGATAGGATTTCTCCAAAGATAAAAAATAGGTCTCATACAGAGTTCAGAATCAAAATAGCATAGGACCTCTTGCCAATAACACTGAGAAAAAGAACCCTGAATGGGTTATATGACTATATTGGCAGGAGGGAGAAAGGCAGGTGTTTATATAAGGGACTCACAGACCAAATAAAAATGCTCAATACTCATCTTCTATTGTAAGAAGTCACTTTGAATATTTATGATGGATAAATCAAGATACAGCAGTATATGTAGTATGTGTGTATTAGTCACTTAGTTATGTCCAACTCTTTTCGATCCCATGGACTGTAACTCGCCAGGCTCCTCCGTCCATGGAGTTCTCCAGGCAAGAATACTGGAGTGGGTTGCCATCTCCTTCTCCAATATGTACTATACCACTTGGAAAACTGGAGGCAATCCAAAAATAACAATAAAAAGAGTCTCAAGTGGACAGAGAAGGACATTATACAGTAGTAAAGGGACCAACCCAACAAGAAGGTGTAACAATTGTTAAATATATATGCACTGAATACAGGAGCACCTAGATACATAAAGGAAATATTAACAGACATAAAAAGAGAGATAAACAGTAATACAATAATAGCAGGGGACATTAACACTCCACCTTCATCAATGAGCTTGCCAGCATTTACAATTTTCAGACTTTCAAATCTCAGACATCCCAGTGGATGTACAGTGGTGTCTCGTTATTCCCAGTGACTAGAGAGATTCATCGTCTTTCATGTGCTTGTTGGCCACTGATACTTTTTCTTTCATGAAATGTCTATTTGAATCTTTGGCTATTTTAAAAATTAGGTTGAAACAGAGACATTCGTATATTATCAATACAGTGTCAAATAAATTATTTTTCAAATAAAAAAAAAGTCTCAAGTGGTTGCCTCTGAGGAGAGAGATTGGGGTGGGGAAAGGGTGAGGTGGAATTCTGCTGACAATATAAGCTTTATAATGCTACTTGACCTTTTAAACATGTCTAGGCATTTCTGTCATTAAAAAAAAAAAAGAGAGATGTTTAAAAACTGATCAGGAGCAATTTCTCTTGTGGTCCTGTGGTTAAGACTCTGTGCTTCCAAAGCTGGGGGTGCAGGTTCAATCCCTGGTCAGGTAACTAAGATCCCACATGCTGCATGGCACAGCCAAAAAATAAAAAATTTAAAATAACTGATTCAGAAATTAATAATATACACCAAAACCACTGAACTGTACATTGAAATGGGTGAACTGTATGGGTATGTGAATTATAGCTCAATAAAGCTCTTTTTTAAAAAAGTGATTGAGGGAGGGGAGAAAGAGACTTAGCAAATTTTCTTCATCTATGCATCCACTGTGGTACAAGAAAGTGGTATCTGGAGAGAGGGGGTCAGAGGGAAAAGGGAAACTTCCTTTCCATTACGCGTCCTTTTGAATTACTTAATGTTTGCAATGGTCTTATTTAAAAGTAAATTAAAACATGACTTCAAAATTAATGAATAGAAAACAACTTCATTTTATAAATGGGTCCACAAACCACAAAGTTAATGAAAATACAGCTGAATTTGAGAGGTAGCGATCTAGAACAACATCAAAGGGAAAGGGGGACCCTGACCATTAAATGCTATCATACCGGTACAGTGTTAGGGTGATCAGCAAACGCAGGGATGGACTTCGTTTGCCAGAATCTTAATTTTGAACCAGAGACACTACAGCGATTACGTAATTCAATTTCTTCATGATGAAATCCAATTCCTTTATGAGCAAACTGAAGTCCAAGGAGGCCAACCGAATACACATCGGGGGGCTCATAATCAATGGAACCCAGATCCTCCCAAACCTAGGAACCAACTACCTGTTAGATTGTACCAGACAGCATCCTTCCGAAGAGTCCGCGCATTAAACAGAAAATGGCGATTTCAAGACCACACTGCCAGTGACGAACTAACATCTCAAAGCAATTTTATTGTTCACCTGTTAGAGCAGAGATGCAAATAATCCCCGTGAGGACCTCTGAGGTCACTAGGAGAGTGGAATACCTGTGGTGGATTCATTTTGATATTTCGCAAAACTAATACAATTATGTAAAATTTAAAAATAAAATAAAATTTAAAAAAAATAAAAAATAAATCCAGTGACTGTAACCCTTACATTAAAGAGGCGCTCTCCAATTTCCCAGAAGCCTCTGGATCTGCAACTTACTCCCGGAAACCGCGGCAGACGAACTCCGCCAGCTCACTTACCCGGAAAGCACTGCATGCTGCCCCACGCAGTCCACGGACATGGCGGTCGCCTGGGAGAGAGAAGAGGCGTTCAGTCCTGCCAGCGAGACCAGCTCAGGTCGGGGAGGACAGGCAGGTAGGCACCTGCGGGTCTTCCTCTTCCCATGGCCCAGGCAGTTCCCTACAGTGGACTCTTTAACCCCCTTCTAGTTCTCATCCGATTCTCATGTTCATCTTCCACAACAGGGCAGCTGAGATCTATTCCACCAGGGGTACACACCACCAAGCGGGTAGAGTCTAAATGGAGGAAACAAGCCCTGGAATTGTCTGAGAATCCAACTAGTTCACAGCAAACTGAGCTACTAAGAGCTCCTTCCAAACACACACACACACACACACACTCCATACCTTTCCAAAGGGTGTGGACTTCTCCTCCAAGCTAAATGGCAATTGAATATTTTCAAACCACTTCTACTGACTCTACAGTCATATTCTTGTGATGCTTAGTTCCTATTTAATCTGAGATTTCCAGCATTTTACTGGTTTCCATTTCCCAGGTCTCCCAACTTCTAGGGAGCACCAGCTTTTCAGGAGCCGATGTCCAATTTCCAAAAGACCACACTGAATCAAGGAGATTTGCATGCAGGCTGGAACATGAGAATAATTTTAATCATGGCAGTTACAGCCCTAAATTCTCTTATTTGGACAAATCCAAGTCGTGTTGCATTCCCAGGGCATTATGTGAAACAGTCTGTGCTGTTGTTTGCTTATTAAGTGCTCTAAGCTCTTTCCAAGAGATAGTCCAGAGAGAATGCATTTTGAACATCCTGCTACACTCACAAATCACAAATGGTAAACAGAAATTCTCTTCCTCACTTTCATTGGTCTTCTTAATGGGTTTCTCACTCATATGCCCCCAAGAAACTTGTAATATTAGGGACAAGATGTCAGAGTGTTTTCATGGAGGCTGAGAAGGGGATTATTACGCATTCTTCATTTCACTGGAGTCGTGAGCAGAGAAATGCCCAGCTGCAAAGACAGGCTCTGAAATGAAATGCCATTTCCAGAACTCTTCTGGACAATTTATACACTAAGGACATGAAAGAGGGCAAGATGGTACCTGCAACCAGGAGCAGTACCATCTTTCTCGAGGGTGTGTGGTAGCAAGAATCCTAGGGTGGCTCCAAGATTCTGGGCCCTTGATATTCACACACATTCTCCCCGTTAGTCTAGGTACTAATCTAGTAAAAGCACTTTGAGGTGTATTAAGGCCCCACATCAGTTCACTCTAAGATAAAAGAGACCTGAAACAACCCCAGTAACCCAAATGCCCATCAGCTGATGAATGGACAGAGCAGGGTGCACACACACAATGTGTGGTATACACAGCATACATGTTGCATTGTGAGTGAGCCTTGAAAACATTATGCCAAGTGAAATAAGCCAGAAAAAAAGGGTAAATACTGCGAAATTCCACTTATATGAGGTGTCTAGAGAGCACAACAGATGTAGCCAGGGACTAGGGGCCTGGGGGTGAGGTGATTCGGTTTAGTGAGTACATAGTTTCCATCTGGGATGATGAAACAGTTATTGCAGGAGCGGACAGAGCTAGAGAGACCTCCACATCAGCCCTTTAAAGGCAGGTCCAGAGGTCAGAGCCAGAGGAAGTCAGAGATTTGGAGGGTGAGGGATTTAACATGGAGAAGACTCTGCTGCCGGCTGTGAAGATGCGCAGACCACATGGCAGAAGCCCAGAGTGATCCCTTAAATAACAATTGGCAAAAAACAGGGACCTCAGTCCCATAACCCCCAGGAACTGAATTCTTCCAACAACCTGAATGAGCTTGTTAGCAGATTCTTCCCTAAGTCATCTGGGGAGCCCCCAGATGAGGACACAGTAAGTGATGGCTGGCTTTCAGCCTATGAGACACCAAACAGAGAAAGCAGCCTGGACTTCTGACCTACAGAGTGTGTGTGTATGTGTGTGCATGCTTGAACACACATGTGAGCTCAGTCATGTCCAACTCTTTGTGACTTACAGTACTGTAAGCTAATAAATGGATGCCACTTCAAGCTGCTAAGTTTGTGGTACAGAGACAATAAAGGATGATTCGGCAATAAAACCAAAAAAAAAAGTCATGTCCTCTGACTCTGTAATTCCACCTCCAGAATTTATTCAAAATACAGCAAAACTTTTATACCCAGAGTTGTTGGATTCATGTTATCTATAAGTAAATTACAGGTATCTACACGATGGAATATTCTAGAAGCATTAAGGGGTGGCACAGAAAAATGCAGGCGCCCAGCCTACAATTAGAATATCATAACTCACCATATCTCCTCGTCAGAGTAAGTTATTTTTTAAGAAGTAAAACACAAAAAAACCCACACCTAACTTACACTTCCCTACCCCTACCCACCCCCACAAAAAAGAGGCCAACGTTATATTTGCAGGAGCACATGAAGGAGGGTTATGCTAGGCTGCTCCAAAGGGGGGAAATGGAGACAGAGAAGTGCTTTAAGACAGGATGTGAAATAAACTGATGAGAGTAAAAGATGGTATTTATCCAGGACAGGAGTCCCCCGCAAGGCCTCAGCACCCTCAGTTTTCTCGATGGGGAATGGCTAAGAGATCCTAAGTCCGGATGTCAGAGGGTGAGGAGCCGTGGGGCTCTTGCACAATGCCACTGCAAAAGAGGAAGGGGGCCCCACAACAAGGAGCGAGAACTCCCACCAGCCTGTGAACAGGGCTTGCTGTAAAGTAAGCCGTGCGAGTAAAGGCTTGCACTTTACTTACAGAGGGAAAGTGATATTCATTCCCTACTATGAACTAAAATTTAAATCGGCTACTCAGCCTGAATAACACTGAAAAAAAGTATATGAAAATGTTTAGATGGTAGACATTTTTATGAGATTTTTATTCCTCTAAATGAGTCTACATTCTTACATTATTTATGTGCAGTATTTTACAATAAAAAGCCCTCCTATCTTTTCAAGGTCCCCTTCCAAGCCTCTTCTCTTTCCACTCCGCTCACAGCCTGGGCATGACATTAAAGGTCACTTCAGACCGCTCTTCTGCTCCTCCTTCGGCCCATCTCACGCCTCTCCCTCCCAACCCCATCCCAACACTCCAGCCATCTGTTCCAGGGAATTCCTGTGTATGAGCTGCTGCTGCTGACAGGAGAACAAAGCGAATTCTTCAGAATTCCAGGTCCTCAAACTCAGGCAAGCAATCTCTCCTCTTTGGCTTCACAGCAGCTGCTTCCTCTGCCTTGAAGACCCCTCTCTCCAGTCTTCACCTGGCTCATTCCTTGCTGTTCTGGCTCTTCTAATTTATTCCAAACCCTCTCCGCTTGCACACATTCAGTGCCCTGCCTATGCTCTCACCATACCCAAGGCTCACCTTTATACAGCATTTACTCTTTGTTTTTGCTTTGGGCTGTGTCACGTGTCATGTGGGATCTTAGCTCCCCGACCAGGGATCAAACCCGCGCCCCCTGCAGTGGAAGCACGGAGTCCTAACCACTGGACTGCCGGGAAGTCCCTATACAGCACTTATCATACTTTACAATAAAGTATTTACTTACTGATAGGTCTCTACCACTACACTGCAATTTCTTGAAGGTAAAAATCAATTTGCTAGCACAATGCCTGGTCCATGGTATACACTCCATAAATGCTAGCTACTATAGACAATACAGGGCTTATAAAAGCTTATGCTATACAAAAACATGTACAGAAGTGTTCATGGCAGCATTATTCATAATACCCAAAAAGTGGAAACAACCCCAATGTCCAACAATTGATGAATGGATAAATAAAATCTGGTACATCTATACAATGGTATGTCACAAAGGCCATATATTGTATAATTCCATTTGTATGAAATCCTCAGAATAGGCAAATCTATATAAACAGAAATTAGATTAGTCGCTGCTGCCTAGAGCTGGGGTATCAGGGTACTAGGGGGCTGATGGCTAAAGGGTACAGGGTTTCTTCTTGGGGTGACAAAGATGTTCTAAAAATTACTGTGGTCAAAAAAATTTTTTTTTAATTACTGTGGTCAGAGTTACACACTTTGTGAATATACTAGAACCCACTGAATTGTATATATTTTAAACAAGTAAATCGTATGATGTGTGAAAAATATTTCAATAAAACTGTTACCCAAAAAATATTATGGTAAAACACTTTCATCTTTTAAAAAATAACAGGTATAAGACTTTATAACAGTCAAATGACACTGAATTTGGAGATGAATTGCAGTACACATCCACTTTGGGTTTACAGTTAAATCTGGGTACAAACACAAGGTTGTGTTAGAAAGTTGATCTCTGGGAAGAATCTGTAGCACAGATTCATAGGATTATCTTTCTGCCTTGATTGGATGCAAAGGAAAGCCTCCCTAGGGGCCTCTGCTACCTGCAGAACAAAAGCTAGTGTTGGTTTCTTTGAAGGGACTAGGAAAGAAAACAGCTCTTCCTCTTTAGACCCCAGCTGAATTAGAAAGAGCTGTCCAAAAAACAGAAATGTTTTGCCTACCATCCTTCTAAATGATGCAAAGTGGAAACATTCAGTCAATGCAAATCAGAGCTAGATCAGTTCCCCTAAGATCAGGATGTCATGTGCCTGAGCACAGACTGTAATGTATGCGTTACGAGACTCCAAAGAATAATTCCACAAACTGAAACCCACTGATAGAAAAGGATCAGAGCATTTAACATGACAAGATCCAATCGCTTTAAATTAGAGCCGACACTGTTGCCAAGCCTGCTTTCAAACCACCCTTGCCTAAGGCTCATGAGAGGTTATCCATCAGAGGTTTGCTTACACCCTGAGCACAATGAGCCTTTCTTGGGAAAGGCTCTCCCTCTTTATTTATTATTTCTTCAGTTCAGTCGCTCAGTCGTGTCCGACTCTTTGCGACCCCATGAATTGCAGCACGCCAGGCCTCCCTGTCCATCACCAACTCCCAGAGGAACTGGAGTATAATTGCTTCACAATGTTGTGCTGTGTGAGCCGCCACTGCACAACAAAGTGAATCAGCTATTACGTATGTGCGTGTGGGCTAGGTCGCTTCAGTCCTGTCCGACTCTTTGCAACCTTATGGACGGTAGCCCGCCAGGCTCCTCTGTCCATGGAATTCTCCAGGCAAGAATACTGGAGTGGGCTGCCATGCCCTCCTGCAGGGGATCTTCTCAACCCACCGATGGAACTCGAATCTCCTGCACTGCAGGCGGATTCTTTACCCAATGAGACACCTAGGAAGCCCCGGCTATATGCACACATATATATGGGGGAAGAAAATGGCAACCTATTCCAGTATTCTTGCCTGAAGAATTCCTTGGACAGAGGAGCCTGGTGGGCTGCTGTCCATGGGGTCGCACAGAGTTGGACACAACTGAAGCAACTTAGCAGCAGCAACAGCATACATATATATCTTCTCCATCTTGGACTTCCTCCCACCACCACCCCCATCCCACCCATCTAAGTCATCATAAAGCACTAAGCTGAGCTCCTTGTGCATTACAGCAGGTCCCACTAGCTATCTATTTTACCCATTAGTGTACATAAGTTAATTTCCAATCTCCCAATTCATCCCACCCTCCCCTTCCCCTGTGTCCCCATGTCCACTCGACATCTGTGTCTCTATTCCTGCCCTCAACACAGATGTATCTGTACCACTTTTCAAGACTCCACATATATGCATTAATGTACAGTGTTTGTTTTTCTCTGCCTTACTTCACTCTGTATGAGACTCTAGGTCCATCCAAGTCTCTACACATGACCCAACTGCATTCCTTTTCATGGCTGAGTAATATTCCATTGTATAGATGTACCACAAATTCTCTACCCCTCCATCTGTTGTTGGACACTTAGGTTGTTGAAGTGAAGTCTCTCCCTTTAAAATGAGAACATCCTCACTTCCCCACAAACTCAAATGGTACAAACTGGTTTCACAAGGAAAGTCACCTAAACTTTCTGAGTCTCAGGCTCCTCATTTATAAAATAAGAGGAGAGATGAGATGACTCCCAAAGGTCCTCTTAGTTCCATGAGTCAGGCCAAGATTGCTGCTTCCTCAGGCAACTTTTCTAACATCAACATTGTAATGAACATGCATCAAGCATTTAATGGACACTGATCCCTGCTAAGGGCTCTGCATAATTATCTCATTTAATCCACGTGGAACTTGGTAGTTGGAGAAAAGAGTTCCCAGCAGGCATGAGACTGCTAACCTTACAAAGGCTGGCTTACAAGGCTGACTCCTGACTGGTGGCTCGGACCTGAGGCAGCGGGGTTGGGGTGGGGGTGGGAGGGTCCCATATTCCCTAATTGATAAGAAGAGCTTGCTGTGTCTAACTGTACGTACAAACAACATGGTTTATGCAGAGCCACTGTTGAGCCTCAGGGAATGCAGAATTTTGGTCTGTGCTAGCCAGAAGGTTCCTACATGACCAGCGCCAAAGAAAAACCTTGGCCACTGTGTCCCAAGGGAGCTTCCCTGGTAGACATCATTACATGGGTGTCAAAATTCAATGCTGGAGGAGTTAAGCATGTCCTGAGCGACCCCATGGGAAGATGACTCAAAAGCTTATGCCCGGTTTCTTCCAGGCTTCACTCTTCTTCCGAGATGTTGCTTTGTGTCTTTTGCTCCAATAAATCATAACTGCAAATACAAGTGTGAATCCTCCCAGTGGAACTTGAGACTGGTCTGGGGAATTCTGGACACAGGTAGGTACTGTTACTGCAGTTTAGTGAATGAAGAAATTGAAGTCTAGAAAGGAAATAAGTTGCCTAAGATCACACGACAAATAAGTGGCCTAACCTGGATCCTAATGCCAAACCTCCAGCTCCAAACCCTCTCTGCTCTATGCTCTTCCCTCTTCCCTCACAGCATTTTAAAACTATTTATTTATTTTTGGCTGGGCTAGGTCTTCACTGCTGCATGCGGGCTTTCTCCAGTTGCAGTGAGCGGGGACTCCTCTCAGCTGTGGTGCTCAGTCTTCTCATCGTGGTAGCTTCTCTTGCTGCAGAGCACAGGCTCTAGGGCGGGCTTCAGTAGTCACCGCACACAGGCTCAGCAGTTGTGACTTGCAGGCTCTGGAGCACAGGCTCAATACTTGTTGCACACAGGCTTAGCTGCTCCACATCATGTGGAATCTTCCCAGACCACGGATCGAACCCATGTCCCCTGCACTGGCAGGCAGACTCTTATCCACTGCATTTTTGTATCAAGTTTTCTAGAAAACAACCTGCAGCATTCACATCATAATAGTCACTTCCACCAAAACTAGGCCTACCATTTCCCTCCATCCCTGTAGTTCTCAAAAAGTAAATCTAGAAAGTGAAAGTGAAGTCGCTCAGTCGTGTCCGAATCTTTGTTATCCCACAGACTGAGACTATAGTCTACCAAGTTCCTCCGTCCATGGGATTTTCCAGGCAAGAATACTGGAGTGGGTTGCCATTTCCTTCTCCAGGGGATCTTCCCGACCCAGGGATTGAACCCAAGTCTCCCGCATTGTAGGCAGATGCTTGACCATCTGAGCCACGAGGGAAGTTCCCTAGAATCTAGAAAAGCAGGGATCAAAGCTGGATTGCTCGACATCAGTGTATTGACTATAAATTATTCGTAATTTTCTCCTTAGCTAATGAATTTGCTGAATTCTTTTTTGTTTTTTTAAGAGCAAAAACCAGTCCTCAAGTCTTCAACTGTCTAGAACAGTTTTAATAATGCTGAGACTAATAAGTCATCCACCACCAGGGGCACCAGAGAGCATGCTTTATCCTGAGATGCCTCCTCAATTTCAAAGTAGCAAGAAAAGAAAAAAATGAAAAATTATGAAGAAAATCTGTATGAACCTAGGATATGGATTTTTCTTAAGAAGAATGAAAAGGTACAATCCATAAATTCAATTGCACTAAGCTTAAACTTCTGTCCATCTAAAAATACCATTAGAATAATGAAAAGGCAAGCCACAACCGGGAAGAACATATTTGCAACTTACGTAACTAAATACAGGATTAGAATTCAGAAAAATTTTTACAATCTATGAGAAAGAGACAACTCAATTTTTAAAAAGGGGTATAAGACATAAACAAGCATTTGACAGGAAAAAAAATGTGAAAAGATACTCATCTTCACTGTAATCAGGGAAATATAAATTAAACCCCCAAATAATGGGCCATTTCATATGCACTAGATAAGTGAAAATCAGATGTAGAGATGAAAGCATGATGTGGGTGGGGATTTTTTGCTTGTTTTGTTCTGATTATCAGTCCATTCAAGCTGCTATAACAAAACACCATAGACAGCTAAATTTTTTTTTTTTTTTAAGATGCTGCTGGGCCTTCGTTGTTTTGCACGGGCTTTCTCTATTTGTGGTGCTAGGGCTTCTCATTGCAGCGGCTTCTCTGGCCCTAGGGCACGCTGGCTTCAATGGTTGTGGTGCACAGGCTTAGTTGCTCCAAGGCACATGGAATCTTCAGGGACCAGCGATTGAATCACATCCCCTGGGCAGGCAGATTCTTATCCACTGCACCACCAGGAAAGTTCAAAAGGGTGAATTTTTATTGAACATTAAGTGTACCTTAATAAACCCGTACTTCTTTTAAATCACTTTGTGTGGAGGGTGGACTGGAAGGGGGCAAGAAGCTGGGGTGCAGGGAAAGTTTGAGCATTTTGCAAATGCCCAAGCAGAGACATTAAGGAGACAGCTGCTATGAGTCTGCCCTTATCTTCATCACAAAAGTCATGCTCTTTGGTATTTTTGTACTTAACTGTTGAATTAAGAGATCCTTACCTGCACAGTCTACCACCTCCCCCTCTTTGAGTAGAAACTAATCTCCATCTTCTTAGTTCCCTGAACTGTACCTTCCCATACCAGAGCCACTAGCCACAAGTGGCTATTTAATGGCAATTAATTAAAATCTAATTAAATTTTAAAATATGATATCTCTGTCACACTGCTGCTGCTAAGTCGCTTCAGTTGTGTCCAACTCTGTGCAACCCCATAGACAGCAGCCCACCAGGCTCCCCGGTCCCTGGGATTCTCCAGGCAAGAACACTGGAGTGGGTTGCCATTTCCTTCTCCAGTGCATGAAAGTGAAAAGTGAAAGTGAAGTCGCTCAGTCGGGTCCGACTCTTAGTGACCCCATGGCCTGCAGCCTACCAGGCTTCTCCGTCCATGGGATTTTCCAAGCAAGCGTACTGGAGTGGGATGCCACTGCCTTCTAGACCCATTTAAATTGTTGAAAAGCCATACGTCCATCATCTCAGAAAGTTCTAGAGGATAGTGTTGCTCTAGAAAACTATCACCAAGTTTTCTTAGTGTTCATACTCATTGATCTCATTGATTCTAGCTACCACTTCAGAGTGGATGCCAAGCAGCACAGGTTCCTCACTAGTAATCGGTGAAAGTAACATCTGTTTTATAAAGTAAACAACACATATAAAATGTAAAAAGAGTTTCACCTTTCAGACTAGGGTTTTTCTCTGAAAAAATCTAAAAGCTTTCCATTTTTTAAATTAATTATTTCTTTGGCTGCATCCAGTCTCAGTTGCCGCATGCCCACTCTCCAATGGCTTTGGGTTGTGGCATGCAGCTTTAGTTACCCCATGACATGTGGGGTCCCGGTTCCCAGACCAGGGATTGAACCCATGTCCCCTGAATTATAAGGCAGATTCTTAACCAGTGGACCACCAGCAAAGTCCTTAAGAGCTTTAGATCTTTTTAATCATTTTTTAAAGTGGTGGGATGTTTGGAAAAGTTTATTGTTCTGCTCTTCAGAAAAGCTATATGAAGAGTTTTAACTTTTTCTTTTCTACATTAATGAAATAGTTAATAAAATGGGTCCCAGTAGGTCCCTATCCCTCCCAAAGACCACCAAAATCAATCACAAAACCATGCTAACTCACACTAAGACACACCCTTCCAAATGAACAGAAAAATCAAATAGAAAAACAGAAACTACCACAAAGCAGTTAGATGACTCAATTTACTTTGTTCTCTATGACAACTGCTGTTTAGGTTTAATTATTCGATACAACTTCATAGCATCTTAATATCCGTGTCAGCACCCTCTCTGCAGGTCTTTCCAATTACATCTCTGCAGAGAAGTAGGGGTGAGACTACCTGGGTTTCTGTGAAAATTAAAGGGTTTGGAGATTAGTAGCTTCCAAATTAGCAGGCTCAGAGGTAGGACACATGACTCTGTTCTTAGTCCCCAGCGAAAGCAATTAACAAGAAGGGTAACAGGAATACGGTTCTTTTTCCCTGGGAGTCTGGCACCTTCCTTCCTTCCAGAGACATCATGCTGACAGTGCAAAGTGCTTTTAGGATCCTTTAATCCAAATTGGTTGCTCAAATTCCCCACGGTTGCTGTGTATCAAGGGCACCACAGAGCAAACTGGTGGGAGGTTCTCCACTCCTTCATCTTCATGGCAAAAGAAGGAGTGGGTTTTAGAAAGAAGGAACCACATCATCCCCTTATCATAAATCCAGATTCCCCTTCAGTAAAGATCACCTCGGCACCAAGACAGTGCCTGGCACAGCATGCACCTGGCAGAAGTTTAGTAAACCTTTATTGAACAAGTGAGTGCATGAAAGCCAGGCACAGAGAAGGTATTCAATAAATATGTGTGCGATGAATGAAGAGAAACACCAAGACAGTGTCCTAGGTGCTGGGGCGGGGGGGCATGATATTTCTCGTGGAATGACTGTATGATAGACTCATACAGTATGAAGCAGGGTGGTGTAATGAGCCCAAAAAGGCCCTGTGCTCATAATCCCACTTAATGAGAGGCCGTGGCCAAGTCACTTGGAATCAGCCAAATGGGGAACAGCTTCCCCAATGGGAAAAAAAAAAAAAGGAGTAATATCTACTTACCTTGCATGATTTTTCATGCATTATTAAAACAAAATGTAAATAAATCACTTAGCACAAGGCCCAACATATGGAAGGAATGAAACAGAAAGCTGGTAAAAATTTCTAGTAAGTAGGAGCTTTCCTTTAGGTTCACCATGTGTCCAGTACTGTGCCACACATTCTAAATGTATGACCTCATAAAATTCTCAAACCAGCCCTACAAGGTAGGCACGATTCGTACCTCTTACAGGTAAGAAAACATGAGCAGTGAGTGAGGACAGGCTAAGAGCTGAGGCGGGATTCGAACCCAGGTTAATACATGCAGTGCATACTCCTATTCGCTGTACGATATTTTCCACTATTCTAGAATCAGTGAACACTTAGAAGCTTAGACGCTGAAACAGGCACTTTGCATGCAGTTTTGTTGTTGTTGTTTTTAATCGAATCCACTCCAAAGTCCCGTGAGGCTGGGAAATCCATGCATCTGAGGCTCAGAGAAGTTCTGTGACAAGCCCAAAATCACCAGGGGCGGGGACTGCAAACACCCCCTCGCTCACCACCCTGGTCCTGGGAAGCCTCCGCTCAGCGCTCACAAACCCGCAATCTCTGCACTTAGATGTCCCCAGGCAGACCCCACTCCTTTTATCCACGAGGGGAACCCCGAAACCTAGCCAATGGCAGCCCCAACCACCCCCATCGATAATCCAAGCTCCCCTCGCCCGCTCGGGTCTGACAGCTCCTGGCCACCCTCTTGCCTACCTAACCAGCCGGGCTGGGGGTCGCCCCGACGCCCCCGAGACAGACCCGGCCGCGTGGGGGAGGGGAACCAGGAAGGGCGCATGCTCGGAAGGCCCCACTGGCCCCCAGCTCACCTGGGAATCGCGGAATTCCACCACCACGTTCTCGCTGCTCCATCGCGCCGCCATCACCCGCGCCCAGCCGCGGGGGCCGCAGGACAACGCGCTCCCACCCCCTGCACTCGCGTTCCCGGGCTCAGTAAGCTACACGCAGCCTTCAGGTCCGCCCTGCCACGCCCCGCCCGTCTGGCCACACGCCATTGGCTCACACACCACTGGGTACGCCCCCTCTTCTCGGTTCCTCCAATTGCGGTACCGTGCCGGCCCCGAGACGGGCACGCCCCCTCTTCCGTCACTCTGCTCGAGCCACCCTCGCTTCTCCGGGCGGTGAAGACATGCCCCCATGCCGCAAGCTCTGCCGGGAGTTGTAGTCCAAGGTTGAGCCGCAACCAAGGCAGAGCTTGTAGGTTAGGATTTGGCGCAGAGGAGGGAGATATTCCCCTCTGCCCGGGGTCCTTGGCAAGGCCCAGGCCGTGGATAACCAAAGCTGGACATTCAGTTCAGTTCAGTTCAGTCGCTCAGTCGTGTCCGACTCTTTGCGACCCCATGAATCGCAGCACGTCAGGCCGCCCTGTCCATCACCAACTCCCGAAGTTTACCCAAACTTACGTCCATCGAGTCGGTGATGCCATCCAGCCATTTCATCCTCTGTCGTCCCCTTTTTCTCCTGCCCCCAATCCCTCCCAGCATCAGAGTCTTTTCAAATGAGACAACTCTTCGCATGAGGTGGCCAAAGTATTGGAGTTTCAGCTTCAGCATCAGTCCTTCCAATGAATACCCAGGACTGAATCCTTTAGGGTGTACTGGTTGGATCTCCTTGCAGTCCAAGCGACT
>NW_011494867.1:1694726-1696620 GCF_000754665.1 Bison bison bison
CATTAGTGCAGACCAGTGGTTACCAGACCCAGCTGCAGGGAAAGACTGAGGGAACAGGAGAAGGGGGCGACGAAGGATGAGATGGTTGGGAGGCATCATCAAAACGAGGGACATGAGTTTGAGCAAACTGAGAGATAATGAAATTTAGGGAAGCCTGGCGTGCTGCCGTCCATGGGGTCGCAGAGTCCAAAGAAAGGCACACAACTTAGCCACTGAATAGCAACAATGGTTACTTCTTCCCCAGAGGCCTGCCACAAAGGCATTGAAAAGCGCCAATATACGAGTCGTTTCTGGAGTGGGTAGCTACTGCCTTCTCCAGGAAATCTTCCCAATCCAGGGACTGAACCCAGGTCTCCCGCACTGCAGGCAGATTCTTTACCCTTTTAGCCACCAGGGAAGCCCATACAGTACAGCAGTGCCTGCCAAAGTATCCACAGACGGAGGGGGAGTGTGCTTCTGAAGGCAAAACAATTTTCATAGTGATCCTAAGAAGTTACTTGTCTTTTCTACTGTGTTTCACCAGTGTACAGTGGAGTTTTCCAGAGGGTACGTGATACATATTTGTAACACACTGAACGAAGCACATGTGAAAATACAGAGGTTTTCTATTAAGCCAGCTATTAAGGAGACCTGCCACTCTTCTCACTAAAGCTTTTTTGTTTTGGAAAATAAAGTTATTTTTCACTTATAAAATGTCTTAGTAATGTTAATATTTTATATTAATTGAGCAACTGAACAACAACAATGTTAATATGCATTGATGTTTAAATGAAATAATTTTTTTAAGTCTTCAGTTTTAATTTCTAATGTACTAAATATAGCCCACATAAAAGTTTGGGGGGATCATTAGTAATTTTTAGGAGTTAAAGGGATCTTGAGATCCAAAAGTTGGAGAACTGCTGTGCTAGCATGGGGAATGGTTATTAAGTTCTCTTTTTCAGCCTCAGCCTTTCAAATCCTGGACTTAACTGGCTTAGCCTCAATCTCTCCATCAGTTCAATTCAGTTCAATTCAGTTGCTCAGTCGTGTCCGAGTCTTTGTGACCCCCATGGACTGCAGCATGCCAGGCCTCCCTGCCCATCACCAACTCCCAGAGTTTACTCAAACTCATGTCCATTGAGTTGGTGATGTCATCCAACAATCTCACCTCTGTCGAGGAGACTCCTGCCTTCAATCTTTCCCAGCATCAGAGTCTTTCAAATGAGTCAGCTCTTTGAATCAGGTGGCCAAAGTATTGGAGTTTCAGCTTCAGCATCAGTCCTTCCAATGAATACCCAGGACTGAATCCTTTAGGGTGTACTGGTTGGATCTCCTTGCAGTCCAAGCGACTGTCAAGAGTCTTCTCCAACACCACAGTTCAAAAGCATCAATTCTTCGGCGCTCAGCCTTCTTCACAGTCCAACTCTCACATCCATACATGACCACAGGAAAAACCATAGCCTTGACTAGACGAACTTTGTTGGCAAAGTAATGTCTCTGCTTTTGACTATGCTATCTAGGTTGGTCATAACTTTCCTTCCAAGGAGTAAGCGTCTTTTAATTTCATGGCTGCAGTCACCATCTGCAGTGATTTTGGAGCCCCCAAAATAAAGTCTGACACTGTTTCCACTGTTTCCCCATCTATTTCCCATGAAGTGATGGCACCCGATGCCATGATCATAGCTTTCTGAATGTTGAGCTTTAAGCCAACTTTTTCATTCTCCTCTTTCACTTTCATCAACAGGCTCTTTAGTTCCTCTTCACTTTCTGCCATAAGGGTGGTGTCATCTGCATATCTGAGGTTATTGATATTTCTCCCAGCAATCTTGATTCCAGCTTGTGCTTCCTCCAGCCCAGCATTTCTCATGATGTACTCTGCACATAAGTTAAATAAGCAGGGTGACGATATACAGCC
>NW_011494867.1:1696720-1704847 GCF_000754665.1 Bison bison bison
CAGCCTTGATGAACTCCTTTTCCTATTTGGAACCAGTCTGTTGTTCCATGTCCAGTTCTAACTGTTGCTTCCTGACCTGCATACAGATTTCTCAAGAGGCAGGTCAGGTAGTCTGGTATTCCCATCTCTTTCAGAATTTTCCACAGTTTCTCGTGATCCACACAGTCAAAGGCTTTGGCATAGTCAATAAAGCAGAAATAGATGTTTTTCTGGAACTCTCTTGCTTTTTCGATGATCCAGCGGATGTTGGCAATTTGATCTCTGGTTCCTGTGCCTTTTCTAAAACCAGCTTGAACATCTGGAAGTTCGTGGTTCACATATTGTTGAAGCCTGGCTTGGAGAATTTTGAGCATTACTTTGCTAGCGTGAGATGAGTGCAATTGTGTGGTAGTTTGAGCATTCTTTGGCATTGCCTTTCTTTGGGACAATTTCTCTATAGAAGGAAGAAATTCATTTGGTTGTGGTAAGGAGTTAAGCAAGCACAGGGCCTGGAATGTAGTGAATACTCAAGTGTAAGCTATCATTATTGTTGTTAAAATTATAGCTATTTCTACATGCAAGTTGTGACATGAATAGAGATGAGAAGGCTTCCTTTCCCTCTTGGAGTGTGGATTTAATGGGAAGATGGACTTGTCAGTGCGTTAGGAAGACCAACTCATGCCTGGAAACTGCTCAGTGTGCGCAAACAGGGACACAAGAGTATACACTTAGCAGAACTGTGTTTTATGAAAGCAATGTCCCAGAAGAAAGCAGCTTAAATGGGAGACCTGACATAACATCCCTAAGACAGTAACATTTGAGCTTTACAGTATAATTTTATGATTTTTGATGGAGTCCTCTAGGGAAGGAAAGATGCTAAAGCTGAAACTCCAGTACTTTGGCCACCTCATGGGAAGAGTTGACTCATTGGAAAAGACTCTGATGCTGGGAAGGACTGGGGGCAGGAGGAGAAGGGGACAACAGAGGATGAGATGGCTGGATGGCATCACTGACTCGATGGATGTGAGTCTGAGTGAACTACGGGAGTTTGTGACGGACAGGGAGGCCTGGCGTGCTGCGATTCATGGGGTCGCAAAGAGTCGGACACGACTGAGCGACTGATCTGATCTGATCTGATCAGTGTTATAAAGTGTGAAGAGCAGGATGTGTTCCAAAGACATAAAACAGTTCCCCAATTAACACACACGATACTGTGGTTTATTCCTTTCTTTCAATATACACATCAATTTGTAACTCAATATTTATTTGTTTACTGAATAGTTTCAAGCTTTCGAAGGACAGGGACCAGGTCTGTTTTGTTCAGCCTTGCATGGTGACAGCAAGTACAGTACTCCATGAATACTGGTCCAATGAATAAAGGCAAGAAGTGTATGTGATGCCCCCCAGTGCTGTCTACATCAAAAGGATGTCTTCTATGAAAGCAAGGTCCTTACTTGTAACTCCTTACACCCAGAAAGTAACACAGAATCACAACAGTGGTCCCTAAAATCCCTTGCTTTCTTTCTCGTTCACCCATCAGACATACTCACCCAACCCAGTCCTTAAACATCTCCTCCAGCCCTGGCCTCCAAACTCCTGCACTGGACTTTCTTCCTACCTTACAGTTTGTTCCCAATTCTCCATCAAAAAAGCTAAATACTGCTCTGGAGAGAAGGGTATCGGCTCAAAGAGCCAGGAAGGGGGAAAACTGCAAGCCAGAGTCAAGGGCAGGAGATTGAAAGATAACCCAGGAATGGGTTCCCATTCTCCAGGGAATCTTCCCAACCAGGGATCAAACCCGTATCTCTTGCTTGGCAGGCGGATTCTTTACCACTGAGCCACCATCTGAGAAGCCCTAGGATGTAGTTGCTCGTTACTCAGTCATGTCCCACTCTTTGTGACCCCACGGACTGCAGCATGCCAGGCCTCCCTGTCTTTCACCATCTCCTAGAAGCTGCTCAAACTTAAGTCCATTGAATCAGTGATGCCATCCAACTAAAACCATTTATCAGGGTTTGGGACTCAGACCCATGTGGCCAGGACTCAAAGCCAGCCAAAACCCAGTTTGGGACTTAAACCCACATGGTTGGGACTCAAATCCAGCCAAAAGCCACAGTACCTGGTTTCAGGACCTAATGAAGCTCAGGTTCTTGATGTCTCATCACAGAAAGAATTCAGTGAAAGATTTACAAAGTGACAGCTAAGAAGTGGGTTTATTCAGATACAGAGAGAAACACACTCTACAGAGTGTGGGCCATCACAGAGGGTGAGTACCATGAAATGTGGCATGGTTAGTTTTTATAGGCTGGGTAATTTCATATGCTAATGAGTGGGAGGATTATTCCAACTATTTTGGGGAATGGGTGGAGATTTCCAGGATTTGGGCCACTGCCGACTCCTTGGTCTTTTAACAGTGCCATGGAACTGTCATGGCACCTCTGGGTGTGTCATTCACTTGCTGATCCAGGATTAAGATCTAGTCTTGTCTGCCATCTTGGTCCCATTTGATTCTAATCTGTTTATGTCCTTGGGCTATGTCTTTCTTTCAAAAGTTATGCCCTGCCCCTTTTCCTCCTGTTACATTAACCCCTCAGAGATTTTACTCCCGTAATCTTATGGTAAAAAGAAGGGCAAAGGTCCATCTTCTGTAATTGCCTGGAGGCTGAGTAGGGGCCTTGACCCTGCCTATCAGGGAGTGAAACTCTCTGAATACCTGATCTAGGGGCCCCAGGGGCAGGGCAGCTCCTTGTTTTAGTCTACTTGGGCTGAAATCCCTACAGCCAGCATCTGGATGTAGGATTATTGTAACTGGTTCCTTAGTCTTCCTATGTATCTTTTTGAAGATGAAGCATTTTTGTATCAGCACCAGTGTAAAGAAATATCTATAAATGACAAAAAAAACCCTCAAAAGACATGGTCAAACATCTGATTACAGTGTACAATAAACTATGGTTACAATAACCAGAATTAAAATGATCACATTTAACATAACATACCAAATAAGGCTAGTTATTAGTTATGTCACACGAGTGTATGCCTTTTCTAAAACCAGCTTGAACATCAGGAAGTTCACAGTTCACATATTGCTGAAGCCTGGCTTGGAGAATTTTGAGCATTACTTTACTAGCGTGTGAGATGAGTGCAATTGTGCGGTAGTTTGAGCATTCTTTGGCACTGCCTTTCTTTGGGATTGGAATGAAAACTGACCTTTTCCAGTCCTGTGGCCACTTCTGAGTTTTCCAAATTTGCTGGCATACTGAGTGCAGCGCTTTCACAGCATCATCTTTCAGGATTTGGAATAGCTCAACTGGAATTCCATCACCTCCACTAGCTTTGTTCGTAATGATGCTGTCTAAGGCCCACTTGACTTCACATTCCAGGATGTCCGGCTCTAGGTCATTGATCACACCATCGTGATTATCTGGGTCGTGAAGATCTTTTTTGTACAGTTCTTCTGTGTATTCTTGCCATCTCTTCTTAATATCCTCTGTTTCTGTTAGGTCCATACCATTTCTGTCCTTTATCGAGCTCATCTTTGCATGAAATGTTCCTTTGGTGTCTCTGATTTTCTTGAAGAGATCCCTAGTCTTTCCCATTCTGTTATTTTCCTCTATTTCTTTGCATTGATGGCTGAGGAAGGCTTTTTTATCTCTTCTTGCTATTCTTTGGAACTCTGCATTCAGATGCCTATATCTTTCCTTTTCTCCTTTGCTTTTCGTTTCTCTTCTTTTCACAGCTATTTGTAAGGCCTCCCCAGACAGCCATTTTGCTTTTTTGCATTTCTTTTCCATGGGGATGGTCTTGATCCCTGTCTCCTGTACAATGTCATGAACCTCATTCCATAGTTCATCAGGCACTCTATCTATCAGATCTAGGCCCTTAAATCTATTTCTCACTTCCACTGTATAATCATAAGGGATTTGATTTAGGTCATATCTGAATGGTTTAGTGGTTTTCCCTACTTTCTTCAATTTAAGTCTGATTTTGGCAATAAGGAGTTCATGGTCTGAGCCACAGGCAGCTCCTGGTCTTGTTTTTGCTGACTGTTTAGAGCTTCTCCATCTTTGGCTGCAAAGAATATAATCAATCTGATTTCGGTGTTGACCATCTGATGATGTCCATGTATAGAGTCTTCTCTTGTGTTGTTGGAAGAGGGTGTTTGTTATGACCAGTGCATTTTCTTGGCAAAACTCTATTAGTCTTTGCCCTGCTTCATTCTGTATTCCAAGGCCAAATTTGCCTGTTACTCCAGGTGTTTCTTGACTTCCTACTTTTGCATTCCAGTCCCCTATAATGAAAAGGACATCTTTTTTGGGTGTTAGTTCTAAAAGGTCTTGTAGGTCTTCATAGAACCATTCACCTTCAGCTTCTTCAGTGTTACTGGTTGAGGCATAGACTTGGATTACTGTGATATTGAATGGTTTGCCTTGGAAACAAACAGAGATCATTCTGTCGTTTTTGAGATTGCATCCAAGTACTGCATTTTGGACTCTTTTGTTGACCATGATGGCTACTCCATTTCTTCTGAGGGATTCCTGCCCACAGTAGTAGATATAATGGTCATCTAAGTTAAGTTCACCCATTCTAGCCCATTTCAGTTTGCTGATTCCTAGAATGTCGACATTCACTCTTGCCATCTCTTGTTTGACCACTTCCAATTTGCCTTGATTCATGGACCTGACATTCCAGGTTCCTATGCAATATTGTTCTTTATAGCATCGGACCTTGCTTCTATCAGCAGTCACATCCACAGCTGGGTATTGTTTTTGCTTTGGCTCCATCCCTTCATTCTTTCTGGAGTTGGGCACCTACTGACCTGGGGAGTTTCTCTTTTAGTATCCTATCATTTTGCCTTTTCATACTGTTCATGGGGTTCTCAAGGCAAGAATACTGAAGTGGTTTGCCATTCTCTTCTCCAGTGAACCACATTCTGTCAGATCTCTCTACCATGACCCTCCCATCTTGGGTTGCCCCACGGGCATGGCTTAGTTTCATTGAGTTAGACAAGGCTATGGTCCTAGTGTGATTAGATTGACTAGTTTTCTGTGAGTACTTACCCCTAACCTAAAGATTTTTCCCTAAAGATCTCAAAAGCAAATATAAATCACTTACAGGCTAAGAAACTCACCTCAATTTGTTTGTCAAAAGTAGCGTTTGAAGAATACTTCAGAGAAACAAACCAAATCCAGTCTTGTCTTAGCCTATTCCTAACAAAATCCATTTACCCAACTAAATTGAATCCAATCTTAGAAAATCATGATCATGTGTAACTCTTTGCCTATATTCATCACACCAAAATGCTTAAACCACTTTCAATACCAGATATCAGTTTTGTCTTGAATATTTTTCAGATAACATTAGCCTGAAACTCATTCTGGCCAGATTATTTTGTATTTTTGAGTATTTATATGAGTATTTAATTTCTTTAAGTCAAGCTCGTTTACGAATTTTTGGAAATATCACACATCTATAACACATATGGGCACATATGAACACACAAACACAGAGACCTCACAGTACCTGTTCCAGAATTTCAGCCGAGATGTTGAGAACCCAAACAATTTTTCCAAAATAACTCCTAAATCCAGGAGAGGTTCAATATCATTTTGTATATAGTGATGTAATTTTAAAGATGGGATTATCTTCTTAATTAAGTTCTTTGTTATTCCTTTTCTGTCCATGTGGGAAAAGTCTCTACCCATCCAAAGAATGTGTCTACCTTTACCAATAAATATATGTATCCTCTGGACTTAGGCATCTGAGTAAAATCAGTTTGCCAGTTTTCCAGGTTTTCTTGGTGTTGAATGGGTCTAAATAATGGAGGAGGGTGTGGCATTGTTCTGGGATTATTTTGTAAACAAGTGTCACATGATTTGGTAATCTAGGCCACCACCATTTTCATCCCTTTACCCACAAACAATCTTTGTAGTAAATTCTAAAGAGCTTTCCAAAGAGCTTCATTACATCCATAGCAGGTAGTTTCATATAAAGCCTTGATTACTTTCCATTGGTGAGCTTGTGAAATCATCATCTTTTCACCTAACATATACCATCCCTTTAGACTTATTAACCCCCTATTTTTAGCCCAGTTTTCTTCCTTGGTGCTCAGACAGTGAAGCGTCTACCTGCAATGGAGGAGACCCAGGTTCTATCCCTGGGTTGGGAAGATACCCTGGAGAAGGAAATGGCAACCCATTCTAGTACTCTTGCCTGGATAGAGGAGCCTAGTGGGCTACAGTCCATGGAGTCGAAAAGAGTCAGGCACGACCGAGCAACTTCACTTTCACTTTTCTCCCTTGGCTTAGCAAGGCTGTGGCATTTCCTCTGTCAAGCCTAGGACTTTTAAAACTGCCTGTGTTTTTATCTGTTGGTATATAAGCTGCTTTGTTTGCTTCTTGGACAGCTCGGTGATTTCCTTTTCCAATTTCAGGGAATCTGAGACTGATGTCCTCTCCAGTGAACAGACATTTCTTGAGGATCTTGTGTAGTAACCACTGGCTGGACTCTTTGGCCAGATCTGGAACCTCGATATTCTGCATTCCAGGGCCTATTAAGGCTTCTATCTCAACTTCAGATTCAATCTGTCCCTTTCTGTTTTTTGTTAAAATCATTTGGCGATGAGGGTGGTCCCTTTGCCCCTCCAGAAACAGAGTGGCCCCTAACTTAGTTAATAAATCTCTTCCCATTAAAGGGATGGGGCAATCAGGCACAAACAGAAACAAATGTAAGAACAACTGGCCATTAGCATTTCCCAAAATGAGTTCTAGGAAAGTGTGCCCCTGTTTCTTCTCTAACAACCCCATTACATATTCCTTATGATTGCTAAGGTTTCCAATCCTTTGGGTTAAGACTGAGAAGGTTGCACAAGTGTCTATAAGAAATTCTACCAAGCGGCCAGCCACATCAATGATCACCCGAGGCTGGACATTGGTTATGTAAACAGTGTCTCTAGGCAGAGCCACTTTTGGCCTTGGGCCCCATTGGGTCTTCTGATTGCAAAACCATCAATGGCTGAGGGGCCCTGTCACTTCCTGGCATCTGTGGAATTCCCTCTGCCAACGCCCTGGCTGTTTACAAAGGACACCTTGACCACAGGCCTTCCTCCAGTGCCTTTTGTCCATACAAGATACACTGGCCTTGTACGGGTACCCATGGGCCTTGTGGTCTGCCAGAACCAGATTGGCCCAGAAAGGGCAGCCTCCTGATTGGTTGTCTCTGAGCAGACAAAGCCATTGCAATCATTTGGGTCTCTTGCATATTTCTCTGGGTGTGTTCAGCCTTTTTGGCCATATCACTATTGTTGAAAACTGAATAAGCCAATTGGAGCAAATCGTTCACTGGAGTCTGAGGGCCAGCAGTTGCTCTCTGAATTTTGTGCCTATGTCTGGGGCAGACTGGACTATGAAATGTGTAGCCAAGAGGGCCTGTCCCTCAGGGGACAGGAGGAATCTACATTTGTGTACTTGTTAAAAGTGAAAAGAAAGTGCAAGTTAGTCACACAGTCATGTGCGACTCTTTGCGATCCCATGGACTATAGCCCACCAGGCTTCTCCATCCATAGAATTCTCCAGGGAAGAGTACTGGAGTGGGTTGCCATTTCCTTCTCCAGGGGATCTTCCTGACCCAGGAAGATCAAACCCGGATCTCCTGCATTGCAGGTGGATTCTTTACCATCTGAGCTACTAGGGAAGCCCCATACTGCCTAAAAGCCTCCACTAATCTCCTTTGGAAGACTGCAGGATTTTCATCCTGTCCCTGTTGGAGCTCTTTCACCTTTTCATAATTAACAGGTTTTACTGTAATTTCCTTCATCAGTTCAGTTCAGTTCAGTTCAGTCGCTCAGTCATGTCCGACTCTTTGCGACCCCATGAATCGCAGCACGCCAGGCCTCCCTGTCCATCACCAACTCCCGGAGTTCAGTCAGACTGACGTCCATCGAGTCAGTGATGCCATCCAGCCATCTCATCCTCTGTCGTCCCCTTCTCCTTCTGCCCCCCAATCCCTCCCAGCATCAGAGTCTTCCAATGAGTCAACTCCTTGCATGAGATGGCCAAAGTACTGGAGTTTCAGCTTTAGCAGCATTCCTTCCAAAGAAATCCCAGGGCTGATCTCCTTCAGAATGGACTGGTTAGCTCTCCTTGCAGTCCA
>NW_011494867.1:1705174-1714637 GCF_000754665.1 Bison bison bison
ATAACTTTCCTTCCAAGGAGTAAGCGTCTTTTAATTTCATGGCTGCAGTTACCATCTGCAGTGACTTTGGAGCCCAGAAAAATAAAGTCTGACACTGTTTCCACTGTTTCCCCATCTATTTCCCATGAAGTGATGGGACCAGATGCCATGATCTTCGTTTCCTGAATGTTGAGTTTTAAGCCAACTTTTTCACTCTCCTCTTTTTTTCCCTTCATACCATCTCTATCAGTAGAGTTCAGCTGGTGATTCCATTGCCGGTTTGCCTCAGGGACAGCTTCATTCCCCCCAGGTGCACTGCGTGCCTCAGGGTGCCAGTATTACACACTGCTTTTTCTTTTTTTTGTTTGTTTTTTTTTTTTTTATTTTCAGGCAAAACCGCAGTTTTATTTTTTTTATTTTTTTTTTAACATTATAAAAAGGTAGTATTTTTGTGTGTGTGTGTTCTTTTTTTTTTTAATTTTATTTTATTTTTAAACTTTACATAATTGTATTAGTTTTGCCAAATATCAAAATGAATCCACCACGGGTATACATGTGTTCCCCATCCTGAACCATCCTCCCTCCTCCCTCCCCATACCATCCCTCTGGCTCGTCCCAGTGCACTAGCCCCAAGCATCCAGTATCGTGCATCGAACCTGGACTGGCATCTGGTTTCATACATGATATTTTACATGTTTCAATGCCATTCTCCCATAACTTCCCACCCTCTCCCTCTCCCACAGAGTCCATAAGACTGTTCTATACATCAGTGTCTCTTTTGCTGTCTAGTACACAGGGTTATTATTACCAACTTTCTAAATTCCATATATATGCGTTAGTATACTGTATTGGTATTTTTCCTTCTGGCTTACTTCACTCTGTATAATAGGCTCCAGTTTCATCCACCTCATTAGAACTGATTCAAATGTATTCTTTTTAATGGCTGAGTAATACTCCATTGTGTATATGTACCATAGCTTTCTTATCCATTCATCTGCTGATGGACATCTAGGTTGCTTCCATGTCCTGGCTATTATAAACAGTGCTGCAATGAACATTGGGGTACACGTGTCTCTTTCCCTTCTGGTTTCCTCAGTGTGTACGCCCTCTCCAGCATTTATTATTTGTAGACTTTTGGATCGCAGCCATTCTGACTGGTGTGAAATGGTACCTCATAGTGGTTTTGATTTGCATTTCTCTGATAATGAGCGATGTTGAGCATCTTTTCATGTGTTTGTTAGCCATCTGTATGTCCTCTTTGGAGAAATGTCTATTTAGTTCTTTGGCCCATTTTTTGATTGGGTCATTTATTTTTCTGGAGTTGAACTGTAGGAGTTGCTTGTATATTTTTGAGATTAGTTGGTTGTCAGTTGATGTGGAAACAACCTGACAATAGACTTCGAATTGTCCCTGTTCGGGCGCCACCTGCCGGGGACCAGCCCCGGCTGATCCAGGGTATTCGAAGTGGGGATGGCGTCGGCGACCTATTTATTTAAATATTTTATCAAAGATATAAAGAGTAATAGGATGAGGATAGCTCAGTAGGAAAATTCAGTGGAGAAAAGAGGCTGAGTAGCTTGGTTTACGCGGGAGACCAATACAACTTCAAGACAAGAAGTTTGCACCACTTATGTAGGCCGCAGGCGTCCTTCCGTTCTCCCGAAGGAGAGGAGACACTGAGGCCTCCCCAGTCGGATCTTAGAAGCCCAGGCATAATTAGCAAGCATGGCGGGTTCCACGCTCCAGATGGAGAATTCAGCCAGAATTTGAGAGAGAGAGCGACATGGGGAGACCAAGTTTCAGTGAACAAGGCCCCACACTGCTTTTTCTTGATGCAGCAATGGGATAGTAAAATCTGTAAGCCCTCCCAGATGAGATTAAAAGATCTCACTAGTCAGGTAAATTGTTTTGTAAAACCTTAAGGATCCTCAGGAAAAACTTCTGGACTTGTTCTCTGTCAAACTTATATCAGACTTTGAGAAAGGTACAGAGACTCTCATTGTTCCTCAGTTTCCATCAGGAACTTCTCTCAGAGGCAAAACTGTAGGGGCAGTTGGTTGGTAACCTGTATCATTGACTGTGCTAGCCGAGCTAAGGATGGGCCCCTTGGGTAACTCAAGGTACAAAGAAGGGGTTCCTGAATATGAGTGGGGCCTCTTTTCATCCCTAGATGTGTCTTCCCCTGAGTCAGTGGTTCCTCCCAGGAGGCCAGGAGCAGCTCTGGCTCCTCCTTGCAGAGGATTTAACCTTTGGATGGCCCCATAGGGTGGATCAGTGAAAATGTCTTTTGTGTCCTTACTGGAATTATCCCTCTGAGCTACTCACACCTTAAGTCCTTTGTGGGATCTCATTGTCTAAATACAAGGCCATGAAGATTTGAACATATAGAAGTTCACTCCATTTAAATTTCCTTCTACAGTATAAATCTAGCTGCAATATAGTATCATAACACTGGGACTCACTTAGTGGCCAATTTTCTTGGCTTCCTAGCTCATATTGTGGCCAATCGTGATTACAAAGCCTAACAAGTTTCTTTGGTTTTAATCCCAGTTGTCCAAATATTTCCCAATCCTGGAGGATAAGACCCAGGGGGGTATTGGTTGGGACTAATGCCTCCAGACCCATTTCAGACCCAAACCAGAGATGATGTCTCTAACTCCTGTTCTATTCAAAATTTTACCCTTAAGTCAGAATCCACCACACAATTTGGTCAAGATTTGCACTTAGGATTTTAGATGCTATCCCTTCCAAGGGAGTCTCCCAACCGGTTGTTAGTGCCCAGAAGTTGTCACAAAGAAACGGCACGAAGACTTGCCCAAAGGTGTTGACGATGAGCTGGAGGTTGTTTATAAGTTGGGAATAAAGGGTCAACACTTGTAAGGGTTAGAGGGAAGGAATAAAAGCAATCTTCTGGGGTTAACAGAAAAAACAGAGCAGAAATCAGCAAAAAGAAAAAAATGTAGGAGAAAAACCTCAGAGTCAAAGAAAGCAATTCTGTCTTGGACCTGCTGTTGGACATGTATAAGCACACAGGATTGACCTGCCAGTCACAAATAAGCAGACAACAGCAAAGCGTTTTCCTCAGTATACCTGGCTCACAGTGTCCCAGGGACCTCTTCGGACCAAGACCTAACTCTAAATCTTTTCTTACCTTATCACTGGCCCATCTGGGTTACCAGCTGGAACCGTTTACCTCAGATTGGTACTCAAACCCACATGGCTGGGACTTGAACCCAGCCCAAACCCAGTTTGAGACTTAAACCCATGTGGCTGGGACTCAAACCCAACCAAAACCCACAGTACCTGGTCCTGGTTTCAGGATCTAATGAAGCTCAAGTTGTTATGTTTCATCACAGAAAGAATTCAGTGAGTGACAAAGTGATAGGTAAGAAGTGGATTTATTCAGATACAGAGAGAAGCACACTCCACAGACAGAATGTGGGCCATTGCAGAGGGTGAATGCGGCCATGAAATTTGGTGTGGCTAGTTTTTATAGGCTGGGTAATTTCATATGCTAAATAGTGAGAGGATTATTCCAACTATTTTGGGGAAGGGGTGGAGATTTCCAAAGAAAGGCAATACCAAAGAATGTTCAAACTACCAGCAGATGACACCACCCTTATGGCAGAAAGTGAAGAAGAGCCTCTTGATGAAAGTGAAAGAGGAGAGTGAAAAAGCTGGCTTAAAACTCAACATTCAGAAAACAAAGATCATGGCATCTGGTCCCAGCACTTCATGGCAAATAGATGGGGAGACAATGGAAACAATGACAGACTTTATTTTGGGGGGCTCCAAAATCACTGCAGATGATCACTGCAACCATGAAATTAAAAGACGCTTGCTCCTTGGAAGAAAAGCTATGATCTACCTAGACAGCATATTACAAAGCAGAGACATTACTTTACCAACAAAGGTCATCTAGTCAGAGCTATGGTTTTTCAAGTAGTCACGTAGGATGTGACAGCTGGACTATAGAGAAAGCTGAGCGCCAAAGAATTGATGCTTTTGAACTGTGGTGTTAGAGAAAACTCTTGAGAGTCCCTTGGACTGCAAGGAGATCCAACCAGTCCATCCTAAAGGAAATCAGTCCTGAATATTCTTTGGAAGGACTGATGCTGAAGCTGAAACTCCAATACTTTGGCCACCTGATGAACTGACTCATTTGAAAAGACCCTGATGCTGGGAAATATTGAAGGCGGGAGGAGAAGACAGAGGATGAGATGGTTGGGTAGCATCACTGACACAATGGACATGATTTTGAGTAGGCTCTGGGAGTTGGTGATGGACAGGGAAGCCTGGCATGGTCCATGGGGTTTCAAAGAGTTGGACATGACTGAGCGACTAAACTGACTGAAATGGAGATTTCCAGGATTTGGGCCACTGCCGACTCTTTGGTCTTTAGACAGTACCATGGAACTGTCATGGCACCTCTGGGTGTGTCATTTCACTTGCTGATTCAGGATTAAGGTCTAGTCTTGTCTGCCATCTTGGTCCCATTTGATTCTAATGGGTTTATGTTGTGTCCTTAGGCTACGTCATCCTTTCAGAAGTTCTGCCCTGTCCCTTTCCCTCCTGATACACAACCATCTAACCCTTTGTTGTCCCTTTCTCCTCCTGCCTTCAATCTTTCCCAGCATCAGTGTCTTTTCTAATTGGTTGGCTCTTCCCATCAGGTAGCCAAAGTATTGAAGCCTTAGTTTCAGCATCAATACTTCCAATGAATATTCAGGGTTGATTTCCTTTAGGATTGACTGGCTTGATCTCCTTACTGTCCAAGGGACTCTCAAGAGTTTTCTCCAACACCACAGTTCAAAAGCATTAATTCTTCCGTGCTCAGCCTTCTTTCTGGTCCAACTTTCACACCCATAACATGACTGCTGGAAAACCAAAGGTTTGACTATACAGACCTTTTTGGCAGTTATGTCTCTAATTTTTAACATACTTTGTAGGTTTGTCATAGCTTCTCTTCCAAGGAGCATGTGTCTTTTAATTTCATGGCTGCAGTCACCATCTGCTGTGATTTTGAAGCCCAAGAAAATAAAATCTGTCACTGCTTCCATTTTTTCCACTTCTCTTTGCCGTGAATTGATGCCATGATCTTTGTTTTTTGAATGTTGAGTTTTAAGCTAGCTTTATCACTCTCCTCTTTCACTTTCATCAAGAAGCTCTTTAGTTCCTCTTCGCTTTCTGCCATAAGGGTGGTGTCATCTTACTGATATTTCTCCTAGCAATCTTGATTCCAGCTTGTGCTTCATCCAGCCGGGCATTTCACATGATGTACTGGGCATACAAGTTAAGTAAGCAGGGTGACAATATACAGCTTTGATGTAATCCTTTCCCAATTTGGAACTAGTCTGTTGTTCCCTGTCTGGTTCTAACTGTTTTTTCTTGATCTGCATACAGATTTCTCAGGAGGCTGCTAAGGTGGTCTGGTATTCCCACCTCTTTTAGAATTTTCAACAGTTTGTTGTGATCCACAGAGTCAAAAGCTTTAGCATAGTCAATGAAGCAGAAGTAGATGTCCACTGAACAAGTGATTAGCAAATAGTCTGGTATAGCTATAACTTAGGGAAGATGGCAGGGTGTAACAAAAAGTACAGGTAGAAAAGCTGAAAAGGGCTCGTTAGGAAGGGCCCTGTTTAGACTTTGAAGTTTTATTTTGGATAGAAAAAGTGATTCCGAGCCTCTCTGTCTGTCTGTCGACATGTAACTTGGTAATTCCTTTCCCACTAAAACCAGTAAGACTGCCCCTGCCCAAGCATTTCTGAAACCTTCCCCAACTCCCACCTCTTTAGTTTATTTTTGTCTAGTTCTCAAAATCTGCTTGTCATAGGTATTAGGTACAGAAAGTACTTTGGGTTTCAAGTCCTCGGTGCTCTTTGTTTTCCCAATGTTTTCTTTCCTGAACGTGAAAAAGACCAGGGAGAATTTTTAGAGAGGGACCATGAGCCCCTTTCTAGCTACCTCCTCAAGCCTTCTTTCCACCTTCCACCCATGGTGTCACCAGGAAAGAGTCGGGACTCTGGAGAGAAGTTCAGAGCTCTCTGCTTGCTTCTTCACTACTGTGCTCCCCCGAGATCTGCATTTGAAGGTCCGGTCTGTGTTAGAGACCGAAGAGCACTGGGGGTCCCTTGTCAGGCACATTCCAACTTGCTGACCAGGCTGCAGGGCTCTTATCACCAAACAATGTCTTTTCAGAAAGTCACTTGCTAGCCACGCCACAGGAAGGCAGGGTATGATGTAGCCAACCCTGAAATCCAGGACTCTGGCTGGCTCTTATCAGCAACTCGCCTTGCAAATTTGAGCACAATCCTTTATCTTTCCGGTCCCCTGCTTCCTCTTCTGCAGAATGTGGAGTTAGCTGACCCCTTGAGTCTCTCTATATCTGGGAAGCTTGGAACCCTTCCCTGAAGTCTACCAGTAATTTTCCTCTCTTCATCAATCAACAAATATTTGTGGATGTGCCCACATGCTCTGGCTCTTTGCTACATACATTTGGTTGATCATTAGCCTGGTTTTCTCTCTTTATGTTTTCTCTTTTCAAGTAAAACGATTCAAAAACTAAAGAGCTATGCTGCTGCTGCTAAGTCGCTTCAGTTGTGTCCGACTCTGTGTGACCCCATAGATGGCAGCCCACCAGACTCTGCCATCCCTGGGATTCTCCAGGCAAGAACACTGGAGTGGGTTGCCACTGCCTTCTCTGGTGGGTTGCCATTGCCTTCTCCAAAGAGCTATGAGAGGGGACTTAACTGGCAGTCCAGTGGTTAGGTCTCCAGGCTTCCACTGCAAGGAATGTGGGTTTCATCCCTGGTTGGGGAACTAAGATCCTGCATGCTGCAGGGTGTGGCCAAAAAAAAACCCCAACAAAATAAAACAAACAATGCCAATAACAAATAAACAAACAAACAAAACCAAGAGCTATGAGAGGGCTGAGAGGACATTTCTTACTTGGAAATAGTTGTCAACTCCTAGAAGCTGCAGTCCATGGGGTCGCGAAGAGTTGGACACAACTGAATGACTTCACTTTCAGTTTTCACTTTCATGCATTGGAGAAGGAAATGGCAACCCACTCCAGTGTTCTTGCCTGGAGAATCCCAGGGATGGCAGAGCCTGGTGGGCTGCCATCTATGGGGTTGCACAGAGTTGGACACGACTGAAGCAACTTAGCAGCAGCAGCAGCAGCAGAAGCCATGGGAGGTCATTCCCAGCCTGGCTACTTCCCAGGAATAGGCCCTAACAAGCCTTTTCCTTCATTTTCTGAACCCTTCAGGTCCAAGACTTACATTCTTCCAGGTGATGTTCCAAACTGGGGTTTTGCATCACTGTCACATACTCACATTGCAAAGGCAAATGGCTTTGGCAATGCTGATTTGTAAAAAAAAAAAAATTGAGATACAGTTGATTTACAACATTATAAAAGTTTTAGGTGTACAGCATAGTGATTCACAATTTTTAAAGATTATACTCCATTTATAGTTATTATAAAATATTGATTACAGGCAATGCTGATTTTGTCAGCTCTTTCTCCTGACTATTCCGGTAGGTGGGTCAGTGATTTATTAATCCTGGTTCACAGCTGGCAGAGAACCAGGAAACAGTTCTTCCGTGGTCAGTGAGTGCGTGAAGATAAAAATTAAAATAGAGGGTTCTCATCTAGCTGGAGCCATTTTTGCATATGATATCCTTGCATCGAGTGTGTCCAGAATGACTTGCCACCTCTCCCCAGATCTGTTAACTTTAAACCAAGAACCCACAGGACAGACTTGGAGCAAAACACACACTGGATTCTTGATGCAACAAATGAGAAAATGAAGCTAATCTGAGGCTGCAGGTTTCAGTGGATGCCTGTTGCTATGGCATGAGTCACTCTCTCTAAGATGTAAAGGACAGAATCAAGCTACTGAATGAAGAACTTTCCTAGGTCTATATCTTAATATTTTTATTTCAGGGGGAAATTTGTCATCTGAAGAACTGCGCAAGGAGATAACAAGGGCATTGCCTGAGAAAGACTGCCATTCAAGGTCCCACAGGCTACTTAAGCTCAGTGTCATCACACTGCAGAAAGCAGGGGCTTCACCGTTGCAGATTAAACTCTCAGCCATTCAGTGGTGCCAGATGTGAGAGAGACAGGACAACCAGTAGACTGGAATATATTCCTCAAGGGCAAATTATTAATATACAAAAAGAAATAGTTATTAGGCAGATCTAATCTTTTTCACCCCATTGGGAAGCATAGAGAAAAAATGAAATTGTCATCCAAAGAGGCCTTAATGAGCATGTTCACTGTAAAGCTTAGAAGTCGAGCTTTGCTTCTTCCAGTAGTTTACACTTTCCATATGCCCCCCTCTCTCTCTATCTAGGCTCTCTGTTCAAACACTACAATACAAAAAAGTATATAATGAATTGAAACATTTCCCATCCATCACCCCAGCTTTCCAGTTCCTACTTCCCACCCACCAGAGGATTACATTATGTTGTTTCATGTTTCCATCCAGTCTTCCATTCTTATCTTTATGAATATGTAAGCTAAGAAAAATACAGACAACTTTACAGAGGATAAGTTTCTTAATTTTTCAAGTTGTTATCTTCAGTGCTTGGGGCTTCCCCTACCAGTAAAGAATCTGCCTGCCAATGCAGGAGACCTGGGTTCAATCCCTGGGTCAGGAAGACCTCCTGGAGAAGGAAATGGCAACCTACTCCAGTATTCTTGCCTGGAATATCCCATGGACAAAGGAGCCTGGCGGGCTACAGTCTGTGGGGTTGCAAAGAGTCGGACATGACTTAGGGACTAAGCAGCAGCAGCAGCATCTTCAGGGCTCATTAATCATTTGGCCTTATTCATCGTTACTATTTTTAACAATAATGATGTTGATAAATCTTTCCAGAGCTCCTCATCCCCTCAAGATACAGTTCATGGCTACCCTGGACCCTTTCGTCAGCTCTGAGGACCAGCTTCATCTCTGGTTCCCACTTCCTCTCTTTGCAGCTCTACTGCATCTTTCAGTTCCTTTGAACATGCCATTCCTTTTGCTTGGAACATTCTTCTCTTCCTGAAACACAGCTAATTCCCCACCCCCACCCTGCTTTCCCTGGCTAATCTCCAACTCATCTTTTAGGTCTTGGCTTAGAATCACTATGTGCCTGTCTCCTTCCATCAGCACACGGTCTTGAATTCTCACAGCAATTACTCATTCATTCATTTCATAAACATATATTGAGTGTTGCTTACTTGCCAGGCACTGCGCTAGGCTTATCTACCACACTGGAGTGTCACTGCCTGCGTTGATACCTCATATATATGTGTGTGTGTTATTGTACTGTAATTCACATATCATCAAATTTACCCTTTTAAGTGTATAATTCAGTGCTTTTTTTTTTTTTTTGTATATGGACAAGGTTGTACAACCATCACCATTATCTAATTCCAGAACATTTTCATCACTCCAAAAATAAACCCAGTAGCAGTCATTCTCCATTCTCCCCT
>NW_011494867.1:1714737-1716437 GCF_000754665.1 Bison bison bison
CCCTTCCTTCCCCCACCCCCCTACCTTTCTTTCTGTCAATAAATTTGCCTATTCTGGACATTTTATACTACTTTTACTTAGTGTTTTCAAGATTCATTCATGTGGTAGCATGTATCAGCACTTCGTTCTTTTAATGACTGTCCATTGTATGAATATATCACATTTGCTTTACCCATCCACCAGTTGATGAACATTTAGGTTAGTGTTTCTTCTGAAGCCCTGTGAAAACAAGACTCCATTTGTCTTGCTCACTATCATATCCCAGAACCTAGTGCGATACCTGGCACTTATTAGAAATTCATACTTTGGGAATTCCCTGGCTGTCCAGTGGTTAGGACACTGTACTTTCACCGTTGGGGGACCAGGTTGGATTCCTGGTCAAGGAACTAAGATTTCACAAGCCTCCCAGTGCAGCAAAAAAAAAAAAAGGTTCATATTTTGTTCAACATTAAAAAAAAAAAAGTGTTGAATGAATAGGTAAATCAAAAGCTAGTTAGATGGTTACAATACTTATAGATTATATATTTATCTCCTCGGTAGAGATCTGTTGAGGGTATCCTCTTTTCTGCACAGTACTGAACTACCCCTCTTCTTTCTTCAGGGAGGAAATTAGGTTAAATTTAACCTTTCTTGTTTTTCTTCAAATCACTCATTTGGATCTTAGCTGTATACAAATTCCCCATTTGGAAACTTACAGATAACGTTTTGGGTATTAAAACATTCTGTTTTTTCCTTCATCATTTCTCATACAGAAATCTCAACTTCCTTTTACAAGGCTTTTTGGTGCTTGCAAAGGCCTCCTATTCTTTCCAAGCTGGTCACACTGGGACAATCAATACCTATGACAGATCAACCTTTCTTTTTTCAGTTTTAATATTTCTTTGCACCCTGTTTTGGCTCCTTGATTTGGAAGTATCTGACATTTAGAACAAGGAAGTCAGTTAGACCAGGGACTGAGTGACAGTCCTAGCCAGCACTCAGCACTTAAAAAAATAGCTGTTGAACAAATGAATGAACAAAAGAATGAATGAGTGAATGAATGTGAATATGTGAGGGAGACACTGCAAAACGCAGGCTCCGTGACCAAATATTGGGTACCTGCTGTGTCCCAGTCCCTGCGATGCATACCTGGATACTTGGTAAACAAAACAGGAGTCCTTCCTTGAACCAGGGAGTTTCTAAAATCACTAGTTCTAGCTGCATTATTAGATTTCCATGTCTGTTATTTTTTTTTTTATCGTACACCTGATGATTTTCAGAATCGAATTTTATCTAAGGATCTACCCATTTGCTTGGGTCCCAAATAGGAAGTTCTGATCTATTGGCAGCAAAATCTGAAATCACAAGCAACCCCCCCACTCCCCCACCCCTGTTTAATCCCGGAAAAACTGTCGAGTCCCAAAACGCTAAGCCTCCTGGTGTTGGGGATTCCAGGACGTTGAACCTCAGATAGAACGGACAGCAAGTCCACCAGAGGGTGCTGCGGGGGCAAATTCGTGCCGGGAGGGGAGCCTGACCAGTGACCCTCGGGGCTAGGTACGCGTCTGGAGTCCTTTCTCTTCTTCTTCGGGTTTCCTTCCCACCCCCCGGACCACCGCCGCCCCTCTGCCCACGGGGGGATTCCCCCTGAATGACCAGCTGCTCTCGGGGGCTTAAAGGTGCCGCGTCGCCTCTGGTCCTGAGCCCCAGCGGCTCGGGCC
>NW_011494867.1:1717204-1758576 GCF_000754665.1 Bison bison bison
CTTCCCGGGGGTCTCCACCGACGACAGCGCTGTGCCCCCGCCGGGAGGGGCGCCCCACTTCGGGCACTACCGGGCGGGTGGCGGGGCCATGGGGCTCCGCAGCCGCTCGGTCAGCTCCGTGGCGGGCATGGGCATGGACCCCAGCTCGGCCGGCGGGGTGTCCTTTGGCCTCTACACCCCCGCCTCCCGGGGGGCCGGCGACGCCGAGAGGGCGCCCGGCAGCGGAGGGTCGGCGTCCGACTCCACCTATGCCCACGGCAATGGTTACCAGGAGACGGGTGGCGGTCACCATAGAGACGGGATGCTGTACCTGGGCTCCCGAGCCTCGCTGGCGGATGCTCTACCTCTGCACATCGCACCCCGGTGGTTCAGCTCGCACAGTGGTGAGTCCGCGGGCGCCGGAGGTCTCGGAGGGTGGGGTGCCAGGGAGGGCGCGCCGAGGTACCCCGCACCTTCGCACGCGTGCACGCAAAAGGTCTGGAGGTAGAGTGCGCGACCTGGGCTGGCTGTCGTCCCCTTGGTTCCCGAAGCCAAGGGATGAATGGAATACCCACGCTCTAGAGGCTTTCTGAGAGGCCGAGGAGAGCCAGGTGTGTGAGGACTTCAGGCGTTGGTTCACTTGTGGATGCCTGTTGAAGTCTCATTCATTGGCCTCCCCGTCCTCAGAGAAGTCTGGCTGATCGCAAGTCGGCCTCCGTGCTTCGTTTCTGTTACTGCTGCATTGTGCTGGGTGCACCGGTAACACAGAAGGATCCAATTTGACCGAGCATCTCAGACAAAGGATGTGAAAAGAAGATTGGGGCCAAGTGGGGTTTGGATGAGGGCACTTGCTCTTGCTGGAGAAGTGGGTGCCCAGTTTTGCGGCTGTGCTGAAAATCTGAATTGTTTAAAATGGAGCGGCCGACAGGCTGCTGCCATAGACAGGTGTGGCCTGCTGGTCGGAGGGCCCAGCCAGGGAGCCTCCCTGGGAGGCTTTGCGGGACCGGGGCTCTGGTTACCCGTGCTGCATGCAGTAGCAGCCTTGGCTCAGCGACTCTTGGATCCCTCCATCTTTTTTCTTCTCCTCCATGCTAAAGTGCTTGGGTATTCTGCATCTTTTTGTGACCAAGACATGGCAGTTCTCTTGCCCCGCTGTTGGCACATGTCAGGGGGAAAGGAGGAGTCAAAGGACCTGGATGAATTCATTTTGTGAACTTATGGTGACAGGTCAGCAAAAAGCTGGAAGAGGATTTCCTAGACTCTGGCAGGGCAGAAAAGACACTGGCAGGAGCTTCTGGAGGAAAACAGGTCTGTCTGCTTAGCTAACCTGAGAAACCAGGTTAGGCCTCCAGAAAATTGGTCAGAAGGGGTGTGGGGCCGCTATTTACTAATTGGTGAGTTGGAGTAAAGAAGTTAACATATTCAGACTCCTTTGGGTGACTTCAGAAAATTTAGATACTGTGTAGAAGAAAGATTGCTCTATGGAGGATTTATCTGTTGGATCACTGCTTGCTCTTGTGAAATAGGGGAGACACTTTGGATCTCTATTTCTGGAAATAATGTTAATTTTTTTTTTCAATTCTTTAAACTGATTGTGAAATGAGTTTTAGGGAGGAATAGTGACTAATTTAGGGTAATCCTTGAAAGTGGCTTTTAATTGCTAGGATGGAATTTTAATCCATGAACAGACTTCTAGATATCATGGACTCTGCCCTGAAGAGATGGAGGGTGTGATTACCTCTGGCACTTTCAGACATCATTTGATCAGCTTTAGACGTCTTGAACTTAGTAATCTTCCTTATAAAATTTGGTCCAGAAAGGGTCAGGTGTATTTTTGAGGTGATTGTAGTTAAGTCTTTAAGAGAACTGTCATTAGTGTCTGAGTTTAAACAGAAAAGCACGATAAGACAGTTCTCAAAAGTCACAGGTCGAATTTTGTGTGTAGAAGGAATGTAATCTTAGAGTAGGAGTTCCCTTTTTCCGCTCAAATTTCTTTTCTCTTTTACCAGAAAGTTCTTTTTCCTTATTCTGCCACCAGGTTCCATGCCAGAGTTATGAGCTTGGATTTGGATTCTAAAATTCAGACTCCTCAGCTGTAAAACCTTAATTTTTTTTTTTTTCTTTTTCCAGCTAGAGGTTAGGAAGAGCTGCTGAACCAGGGACTACAGGAAAAGTTGAAGCATATTAATCCTTTGAGGGATTGACATTGAAGTGTGTGTTGTAGGGGGCTGCTGTTAATATTTAGGGTAGCAGCATGGTCATCATAGGGCCATCCTGGCCTTTGTAGGCATTGAACATGCCTGGCTCTGCCCATTCAGTGCCCCCACAAATTTCAGAGCGCTCTTGGTTGGGGCTTGATTGAGAACCACTGCCTTAGGGATTTGTTGTTTTAGTCAAGTGAAATAATTAGTTTTTCCTGTGCAGCTCATTTGAGAGGAACTTTGATGCTTCTGTTCTTCTGCAGTGGTGGTTCTCTCTCGCCTTCTGAAACAGGCCACAGGCCCTTCCTTCCAGGACGTCCCTTTCCTCTCTTGTTCGCTGCTCGCTTGCTGTAAGACGAGGAACTTGTTTCCATCCTGGGGCCTTTGGGTAAGGTCCCAGCAGTTCTCACTCCTGTGTCTGAGGAGCAGAGGAGTAAGGGTTTCAGGGCATGGTTGACGAGGTGTCTGGAAGTTGTTGTGATGTTGTTGTTTGTGTTTCCAAGGTGCTTTTGGATCTCTTCATGGGCACAGAAAACAGTTGTCTGTGGAGTAAGTAGGGGAGTTCAGTGAGCACGAGGCTTCCTCAGAGGGAATGAACTGATGCTGTGTCAGGGGGCAGAATGCTAGGGTCCCAGGAGCTGTGACCTTGGACGAGACACCTCACCTCTTTTGAGTCTTGTCTTTGTTATTTTTAAAATACAGATACAGCCTGTAAAGGTTGTTCCCCAAATCCTGGGAGGATACATGGCAGTCACATTTGCCTCCGCCAGGGTTGTGACCCTAGCTTGCACACTCTGTTCTCTTTGCCTGGAAGGCTTTTCCTTCCATTCCATACAAGGATAACCTTTTATGATCCCTTTAGGCTTAACTTAAATTTCTCCTCAAGGACCACTCTTAAAAATCGCCTCCCTCCTGTCAGTCTCTCCCAGCACTCACCTGTTACCGTAATAGCAGTTAACACGCTTTATTTATCCATTTACTGTTTCTGTTTACTTGAACTGAACTTTTACTCCACAGGAGCAAGACTGTGCCTCTTGATCACTGTTCTAACTCCTACACTGCGTGTGCCAGGCACAAATATTTGTTGAGTGAATGAATTGAATGCTGTATGTCCATCATATCATTACTCATTACTGTAACAGTAGGAGGTAACATGGTTTTATTCCCATTTTACAGGTGAGGAAACTGAGGTGTAGAGGGAGGTTTAGGAACCCCCACAAGGCCAGACAGCTAATGGGAGGCAGAGCTGGGATTGCAGTGCAGGCCTGCCAGTGTCGGAATCCATTTGACCTCTTAGCCATTACCCTCTGCTTCCTCTCATCCTGAAACACAAGGAAGCTGGGGAACCTTGTGGAAATCTCACTGGCCTGCTTGTCAGAGGGCTGGGCTCCTCTCCTGCTCGGCTGCTCCTTCACTGCCTGACTTGTGACCTTGTGCAAGCGAGTCATTTCACCTTGAAGTCAATCATTTCTCCACCTGTTAAAATGGAGATAATACCTGCTCTGCCCACCTTACCAGGCCACTGTTGTGGTCTCACGAGAGGGTGTTTACGAAAGCCAAGTAACGTACAATGGGAAGTGGTTATCTTACAGGGGTCACTTCTGTAGTTCTCTGCCTTCTTTCACCTCCTCAGAATCTGCTGGGCAGAGAGACTTAGAATTGTGTGAACTCTTTGTCCAGAATGAAAGCAAGTGCTCTCTGCTGAAATCTGACCTGTATTGAAGGGGCCATCCATAATAACAAATGCCATTTGAGAAGAGCCGCCTAATAGAGTCTGAGTTCCTTCTTTTCACATTAAAATGTGTTTTGCTATAAGGCTTTTTACTCCTCTAATGGTTGTCTGGGTGGTATTCTGGAGGTCTGGTCATCCTTTTATAGTCCTGTTTAATTCAGAATGCAGATTGCCAAATGTGGGGGGAAAATACAGAGACCCAGCATGCTGGAAGGAAGAGGTTGCCTGTTTTCCTGGGCTGAGTATGAAATGGCTGGTCATTGAGATCTCCCTCCGCCATCTTAGTCATGTGTGTGTATACATGCATGTTCAGGAAACTGAACTGTTCTCTGTTGTCACCAGGCCATCAAAGGGGCCAGTAGAAGGTGACTTTTGGTAAGTCTTCGAACCTGCTAGCAGGATATCTCATGGGTTCTGTTTTGCTGACACTCTGGGGTTCTCAAGTGATTTGATCTTCTCTATTCTTAATTAGAGTTGCCAATCCCATTGAAGTACATCAGAAAGCCTCTTTGTGCCTCACTCTAGGTGTGTGCTGGATGTAATGGTCCTTTCCATGGATTCTGGAGAAGGAAAACCATTCCGTGGCCTCCAAGTAGCAGGATGAGTCCTTGCCCTGCAAAAGTTCTATCCTTAATGAAGACTAGTTTTTTTTTTGGAAGACTTTTTACAAAGAAGAGTTTTTAGTTCTCTGTTACCATGAGGGCTTGTTTGCTATAAAAGAAAAGTAGGGTTCCCTTGAGGAGAAGATCATTTCTTGAAGGTCACAGTTACTTCTTCCTCATTGGGGTTTGAAAGGTGTTGCAAAAAAACAGTGGTTTCACTCTGTTATGGGATGTGTACATTTTGCCATTAAACAGACACACACCCCCAAACAGGTCACAAGGAATACTCTCTGAGCCAAAGCCACTCTTTACCAGAAATGCAGCTCTAGTTGCTTTTGGGAAAAGGAACATGCTTTGTATTTTACAGATATGATATTCAACCCAAGTTTATTGGGCACTTATATTTTAGCAAACCCAATTTTAAAACTAAACTTCAATTTTGACAGTTTCAAAATTGGGGGAAATGTCATAGGGAAGTGGTGGTAACTTAAATGGGCTCTTGGTCTTGCTCTTACTAACCCTTAAGTAGGGGGTGTTTTTAATGACTGGGTCACTGAGGTTGTGGTACCAAAATCTCGAAGTTAGTCCAAAACTTAAATCCTGTTACTAGTCTTGTAATGAATGCTTACAAATTTTCGTCTGTCTCTTTTCCAAGCTTTGTCATGGCCTGTCTCAATCAAATGGTTCCTAGTGATGATGGTGGGTGTAGGCTTGAGTATGAGACCTGGCAGTTTTCACCTCTGAATCTTTATTTCCTCATAAGGTCACATGCTTATCCTTGAAACCAACAGTTGGGCTCCTGATTTTGATAGGTTGAATGGATGAGGGGTGAGTTGTGGGTGTGAGTGAATAACCTGAAGAGCAACCCTCAAGTGTGAAGCAGATAAAGAACCAAGTTGAATCTTAAAGCAGCAGCTGGGGTACTTATAGACTGGTGAGACTGTTTACCTTGAGATCTCCCTGGAGTTGCTGGAATCAAGAGTATAGCCTTGCTCTGCTGGGAGTAAAGAGGAAGGAGGAGTTGGCTGCGCCCTGTAAAGTTAGAGGAAGCATGGTAAGAATTTATAGTGCACTCCCAAATCTGTAGTGAGAAGGAGGCAGATGCGAACACTGAGCTCTCCTGATTTCTGTGAATGGTTCACAGGGTTTGCAAACTTGACTCTGCCCAGTATTCTCCAGAGCCTCGTTAACAAATGCAGCTCCCAGAGTTCAGTAGAACCTGAATTTGTCACAAATGATCCTAAAAATATAGTCAGAATACCCTCTATAAATGAAAGGCACCCCTACCATGGATTTAACTTTTCTCTCCCCAGAGAACTCCAAATGCTTTTCTTATGCATTCATCCCTTTCAACATCTCTAAACTAGATTCCCAAGTGGAATCCACACAGATCTTATCTTCTATTGCTCCCAGAGGGTATATCCACCCAGAAAAGCATTGTTCACTCTTTGGCCGTTTTCTTTCATGCGGTACCAAGGGTTTTTCTCCTTAAGGCAGGCCTGAGCTGGTCTGCCCTAGTCCCCAGACGCTCTGAACAGAAGGTGGTTGGGGCAGGGTCCCCTCCTCCGTGCTTCTCCTCCCCTGGTTTTTCTCCTGAGGTGTGTTTGCTGTTAGCTGCCTGTGCTGCAGGAGGGCTTCCTGAGTTATATCCTCTTTCTTCTATCCCCAGCCGGGAAGCTAGACAAGTCAAGATCTTAGGATAAATCCAGACTTTAATGTGGACAAAGCACCTTTTTCATTTTATTTTTTAATTGACAAAGTATGAAACTGTATGTGTAGATCTGTTGAACTAAGACATTGATTTATTCAACTGAGATTGATTGCTTCCAGTATCCTTAGGTGCTGGGCATATATACTTATGGTGAAGGTGATTAGCATTACTTTGTTCTTTCTAAGAATTTTTGCTTCCTCACTCCTCTGAGAGAGAGTCTGAATACTGCAGCCTGTGGAAGATTTGACCTTCTTCTTCGTTCCTCTGTTGAACACACAGACAGATTCATGTGCTTGTCCATGAGGCTGCTACGGGGATGGTCTCCTCCCTACTCTTGGGTCACACTCTCCCTTCTTTCCTCAGTCCTCTGTCTGGGCTGGGGCAGGTCATCTGTTCTTTGTGTTTCCAGGCAAGAGCCTACTAAGAAGAAATTCCTCATATGTGCCAACACGAGCGGTCCTCTTCTCAATGGAAATTGCAAAAGAAAAACATTTTTTTGAAATTATCTTTGCCCTTCCGTATCTTTGTCATCCCTAGAGCCTCTTTTCTTTCTGGTCACTGAACACTGTTTTCTGGAAGCCTTATTCACCACCCTTTTAACCCATGTCTGTGAAATTTATCCTAAGCCAAAATGTACTTAAGGAAATGTAAGTAAGAGTGTTTCCTTCTTGGTGTTGTGTTTGTCTGTGAGCTCCACGACATTGACACTTTAGCGCTGTTTTAAGTAATTTTTGAAGGCAACGCTGGTGACCAAAATGTTATTTCTCCCCCAGAAATTTTAAAATCTGTGTTATATTTGAGGTGTGTGTTTTTTGTTTTTGTTTTTTTTACCCAAAGTAAAGAATATAGAATGTTCCATGCTGAAAGACTTTACGTGGACTTTGGCTGTTGAGGTGATACCTTAGTCTCTGAAGGATAATCTTTGGAGAAACCTCTCCTTGCATTTCCGTGTATGTGGCCTCTTGGTCTTGGTGAGTTACACTCGGCTTACCATGGCCCCAGCTTGCTTATCGATCATACCTTCAGCCCTCTACAAAATGTAATTAAATAAGCCATGCTTCAAAAAGTTATTCTGTAATTAGTCACCTCTGTATTGTACAGTGTCTTTTAAGGTCGAAGTTGATTTTTAGCATGTGGAGAAACTTAAATCTGGAGTCGCCCACACGATCTGAGACAGAGGTAGGAGAATGCAAGACTGAGCCCCCCAAGACCTTAGCCAGCTTGGTCATTTTGCCCACATTTCTCCAGTGTTTGGAGAACACCCCTAATCCCTACCCCTGCTGAGATGGTGCTTTTCCTTAGAGAAAGCTACTAGGATTCTTTATCTTGATTCCCACCTTAGTACTCCAGGAATCCTGCAAGGATTTGAGGGAGCCCTAGGGATTCCAGTCTAGACCGACGGAGCATTTGGTTTACATAAATACAAATGAGTTTTCTGTAATACTGTTTTATTCTCTTTAGATCATACACACTTCTAATGCCCTCAGAGGTACAGCACCATCTAAGTCAGCTTTTCAAAGAAACTTTGTGACAACACTGCCCACTACTGTAATAAGCATTACGAAATGTAACGTTAGATTTCCTCAATCCTGGTCAGAAATGGCTGAAAGATTCATACCATTGCAGCCAGTTGCCCTGGCGAACTCTGGTTAAATTCAAGGCCTGTGTTCAGGATTGGCTTGCAGACTAGCTGCCTTCCATCTTAATATCTGAACAAGCCCAGTCATGTTGGCTGTGTTTAATCCGTCCATTTCCTACCTCCTCTCAAATGCAGAGACCAAATGCAATGTGAAAGAATAGTGGATCTAAGCATCTCCAGTATTCTGAGGTATAGGAATCTCCTATGAAGTGGCAGACCTTTGAGAAATAGTATTATGAGCTGTTCTGTTTTTGCTGTGGCTTTGGAAAACCTTTGGATTCTTCTACTGAACATTTGTTTGGAAAAAAAAATCTTTTTAATGAAACAGTGTGAGTCACAAAGCAGCCACTCCTTCTCATAATAGCATTTCTCACCAGGGGAATTTTTGGTAGCTGTTGGGGGAGGATTTGAGTAGGTTGTGGAAGATAAATCCCTCGGTTGAACATAGCCAAAGGGCTGCCATATCAGAACTCTGGTGCTTTCCGTGCTGACAGCAAGCCCTGAATTCAAAGTGCAGGACAGCAGAATAGAATGAGGAAGGCCTGTGCTTAGAGAACTGTCACAGTAACCTGACCAATGAGATTGGCATTTGAGCATTCAGACTCTTCATTAAAACAGCATTGTAGTGTAAAAGGACCATGAAACAGAGTCCTTGGGTTAGAGGGCCTGAGGCTGTGTACTAGAACAGAATTTCTGGATTAAGGGATGACTGTGGTCCTAATGATGAGACTCATAAAAGCCACGAGCATGCCTGCTTCTTCTCCATTGTGAAATGGTGGCATGGCGCCTGGTGCTGACCACCTCACACAGAGAGGATTCGCCCAGGGTCTGTGCTCTTATGACTTCAGGTTTAATAAAGCACTTAGAATAACACTCAGTGAACCCTTGAGCCAGTGTCTTTGTGGGATGGTGAAGAGGGGATGCTAGAGACACCAAGACTTAAAACAAGCCAGGGTTATACTACCAACATCCAGAATGCCTGTCTTCAGCCTCTCTGCCCCGCCAGAACCCGAGTTTTCACCATTTCCAACTTGAGTGACTTAACAGTACTTCTTCGGTCCTCGTGTCTGAACCACGTCTTATGTAAGCTACAGACGAAGGAAAGTCTGAAAGGTTATTACAACTGTTGAGATTTGCTTTCCTTTGGAAAGTCAGAGCTGTCTCCATTCCGTGTTTTCCTGGCTTTGTACTTTTCTTCAAAGCCTTTTACCAGTTCCAAGTCTCCAGAGCTCAGTGAGGGGGAACAGGAAGCCAGTGTTTGATGCCTAAGAGCCAGCAATAACTAAGAGAAAAGGGCAGAAGCAGGGAACTGGGAGGGGGAGTTGTGGGCCTTGAAGGTATCCAGGCCTCTAGGATTGTAGATACATCCTGCAGAGATGACTTTAACCAACTTGCTCAAACAAGGAAAAAGCAGTAGGAACCTCTGTTCTGATAATTCAAATTTCTCTTAGATGGTATAGTGGGGCTCAATATTTTTAATTGATGGCATGATTACAAAATACCTTTTCCCTAAGGAGTTCAAAACAATTTGTAAAACATGATTATCACTTATATAAAATAGCGGAATAACTTTGCTCTCTTTTCCTGGAGGGTCCCCAGGGTACATCTTGTCATGGGATCCAGGCTGGAGCCTGCCCCTTCCTTTTCCTGTCCGTTCACATTAGATGAACTCTGTGAAGCCCCAGTCCTGTGACTGCAAGATGGAAGGGTCACAGGGGTTTGTGCTATTTTAGTTTTGGTTTCACTTGCACATTTTAGGAAATCAAATAGTGGTGTGACTCTGAATAGGAATTCTTGTCTCTTGGAATCTTTTCAAAAATGAGCTGTTTGAGGCTTTCAAGAGAGAATGTGCTTACCTACCAAGCAGATAAGTAAATAGAACGTTATAGATGTAATTGTGTGGCCCTCGTGCAGTTCACAGGTTTCTCCTTCCCTTCCCGAAGGTAACCTCTGCCCTGATTCTCCTGTTGATCATCCTGTGTATGTTCCTACTTTTTACTCCCTGTTTTTATCCGAAATAGTATTTACAGTATTCAATTTAAACTTCATAATGTCTCATCTTGTTATATCTCTGTCTATAGATACACCTCAAGATTGGATTTGGGCTCTGTAAATCCACTGTACTATTTGCTGCTCTAACACGTTCGTCTTTGTTGCTCTTCTCTATTGTATGAATATAGCACAAATATCACCATTTATCCATCCATTCTCTTGGATATCAGTGGATATTAAAGTTATTTTCAGTTTGAGAATATTTTGGTGTTTCCTTGCATATTTGAGTGAGAGTTTTTCTAGAGTACATTCTTAGTCATGAGATCGCTGGGTCATAGGCTCATCAAGAGGCTCCAACTCTTGATTAAATACTGCCCAGTAGATGACCAGTGTGCTGGTACCAATTTTATACTCCCCAGACAGCATATATTCACTTGTTCCAGGTTCTTGCCAAAACTTGATATTGTTATACTTGAGTTTTTGGCAAGCTCTAGTAAGTGCGAGATGGTGTATCATTGTGATTTTTGTTATTTATATACTTGACCTAATATTTACATCTAATTAATATGCTAATACGTTTTAAAATGATCATGCTTGTGTCTTTTATCCATATTGGATGGTTCCTCCTTTGCTTACTGGGCCATATAATATGAATTTGTTTTTGTTTCCTTTGTAGACACATCTGAAGCATGTTATACAGATGTATATCTCCCAGTTTGTGGGTTATCTCTTTATTCTCTTTGCAATTTCTTTTGGTTAATTTACCTTTAATGTGATATTCCAATGTTTTCCCTCATGGCTTATGCATTTTGTGTCTTAAGAAAGGTCTTTCCCTGAGGTCAGAGAGATATCTTATATTGTTTTCTGAAAGTTTCTGAATTTTGTCTTTCATATTTCAGTCCTTAAGCTATGGAGAACTAAGTTGTTTGAATGGGATAAGATATGGATTCTTTTCCTTCTTCCATATGAATAGCCAGCTCTCCCAACAGCAAGTGAAGAATGGTAAAGCCTTTTCCTGCTGATTTGCAAAGCTACCTTTATCAAGTTTCCAAACACCTCTGTCAACATAATCAAGTTTTCTTCCAGGCGTAGGTTTGGTCCTGGGCTTTTCGTTCTGCTCCATTGGCCAAGTTGTCTATCCTTGTGCTAATACTTTCTTAATTACTGTAGTTTTGTCTTGCTGTGTGGAAAGGCAAATCCTTTCAACTTGTTATTTATTCTCTTTCAAAGCTGTGTTGTCTAAATAAAGCTTTCTAGGGGACAAAGAGGGGAATCTGGATAGAATCAGCAAAATGAAGTACGGAGTATCAGGAACTGCGCTGTTTATAGCTGTTTTTCTTAGTGATAGGACATCTGGCAAGCTGACCCTAGTGGGCAGTTACAAATGTTTTCCCCTACTATATTGCACAAACAATAACATTTCCCTATGTCTTTGTATTGCAAGCAGCAGAATAAACAGTTCTGTATGTTACAGACAACAACAATAAAAACAATACAAACTGGTTAGTTATTTTTGGTGCTTTTTGCTTCCATATAAAATTTAAAATCAGCTTTGACAGCTTCTGTGGGGAAGGAACTGTTAGGATATTTATTGGAGTTTTACATTGAGTTTATCAATTGCCGTCTTTATAAAATTGGGTCTACCCATGAATCTGATGGGAATGGACCTAACAGATACAAGAAAAGAATTTTTTTTTTTTACTTTTTTTAAACTTTGAAATAATTTCAGACTTACAGAAGGAGAAGGCAATGGTGACCCACTCCAGTACTCTTGCCTGGAAAATCCCATGGACGGAGGAGCCTGGTAGGCTGCAGTCCGTGGGGTCGCGAAGAGTGGGACACGACTGAGCCACTTCACTTTCACTTTTCACTTTCATGCATTGGAGAAGGAAATGGCAACCCACTCCAGTGTTCTTGCCTGGAGAATCCCAGGGACAGAGGAGCCTGGTAGGCTGCCGCCTATGGGGTCTCACAGAGTCGGACATGACTAAAGCTACTTAGCAGTAGCAACAGCAGCAGACTTATAGAAAAGTTGCAAAGTGCAAAAAAAATATTGCATTTCCATTAGCCAGAATTTTCAAATGTTACTGAAAAGACTTAAGTAATTGAATATCCACCAAGTTCTTGACTTTGCAAAGCAGCTTACATTCCTAATACATGAAGCATCTCAAGTCTGAGGAATCTACATTGATCTGTTGCTAGAAATGGGAAGACCACATGATGTTAAAGTGACGTGGCTAGGCCTCACATGGAGATCTGCTTGCTTCAGAGCTGGTCTGTGTCCTTACGAGATTGATGTAGATCAGGTCCCAGTCTCTGCTTCCCAGGTGTGTGCTGTGCTGTGATCTCATCTGGTAAAAGAGGACCTTCTTGCTTTCAGTTGAGAGTCTTAGACAGCTAGAGGCTGGGTAATTCCAGTCAAGTCTGCCTCAGTATCACCTGAGAATGTCTTTTGGAGCCTTGACTTGTCCGAGTCAGAGGTTCCTGTCTGGGGGATGCCTGCAATGAGACACGCCTTCCTGAAGACACCTGTACTTACCAGTGCACAGGAGACACCCCTTCTTGGGAGAGGCAGTGTGGGGTGGTGGTTAAGGTTAAGTGAGACATAATAATTCTTTCGTATGTACTTTGTATCAATTTATTGAGCTTACTGACATATCCACCTCTCTCAAAACAGTGCCCAGCGGATAGTAAGTGATCAGTAAAAGTAACTACTTAATGTCTCTGGGTAAAACTGAGTGATTATCTGAAGATCTCGAATCTTTTTTCATTAGATTTATCCATGGGTACGTTATAGTTTTTGTTATTGCTGTAAGTAGTATTTAAAATGTTTTTATAACTACTTCAGGTTTCTGGTATATTCAGCAGACTTGCTCAACTCGTGTAGGTCTAATTGTTTTAATGGAAAGCATCTACAGAGAAAATCCAAGCGAGTCACATTGGTAAATAATAACTGTTTTGTTTCTTCTTTTCTAATTCTCTTGTGTGTGACTCCTCTTTCCTGCTTTAGGATTACTGACAACTTCCTGTGTTAGAGTTTATTTGAATCTATATAACCATGGGCATTCTTGTTTTCCTCCTAGTGAAGAAAGTGCTTCTTGCATTAAAAGCATTGTCTGTGTTTTTGTTGGATAGTGTTCATTCCCTCAAAGGTGAATTCCCTTGTGTTCTTAATTTGTTAAATTAAATATTACAAATGGCTATTTTATCAGATTTTCCCTTGCATTTATTCAGATTGTTTTTCTTTATTATTTCACGTACTTTTTCTTTTGGTCTATTTTGTTTGGTATTAATGTCAGTATTCTTTTTGTAACTGTTGGCTGGTGTCTTTTCCTGTCTTTTTATTTTCCGTCCCTGTGTCCTAATGTCTTAGATGTATCTTCTGTAGATGACAGACAGTTGGATTTTTTTTCAAGCTAATCCAAGACTTTTAATTGGCAAATTTAATTCATTTAAAAAATACTGTGAATACAACTGTGTTAATTTAATATCTTACTGTATATAGTTATCTTGTGTTATATATCATGTATTTTGTTTGTGTTTTTTTGCTTTCCTTCCTTCTACTGTATAAGTTTTCTTTATCTCCATTTGGGAGCTTTCAATTCTTTTAGAGGCTACTCTTAAATTTTTGGCCTGCATGTTTGAAAATAATCTAATGTGAAATTAATATCACTTCTCTCTTCCCAAATAAAAAAGAACCCACAGTTTGTCTTAAACATTGTTGAGATTGAGTATTCTAATTCCACTTCATTCTGTTTTTATACTCTAGAATTAGCCTCTTATTTGATAATGTCTGCTTGGTTGGAGTCACCCACCTGCTTAGCAGATTTTTTGCCTACTGTTCCTTCTTTCATCATACTTCATCCTTCTGAGTTAATTTCCTTCTTGTAGAGGTAGGCATTAAATTTTTTCAGTGAGAATATGTTAAACATAAACACTTTATACAGTTTTTATGTATTTATTTTTGGCTGTGCTGGGTCCTCGTTGCAGCACATGGGCTTTCTCTAATTGCAGTGAACGTGGGCTGCTCTCTAGTTGGGTGCGTGGGCTTCTTGTGGTGGCTTCTTCTGTTGCAGAGCATGGGCTTCTGGGCACTGTCTAGCTTCGGTAGTTATGGTGTGCGGGCTCAGTGGGTATGGCTCATGGGCTCCAGAGTGCAGGGTCAGCAGCTGTGGTAAATACCCATAGCATGTGAGGTCTTAGCTCCTGGACCAGGGATCGAACCCATGTCTCCTGCATTACAGGAGGATTCTTTTTTTTTTTTTTCGTCGTTTATTTGACTGTGCCAGGTTTTAGTTTTGGCGTGTAGGATCGTTTCAGTTCTGCTGTGTAGGATCTAGTTTCCTGACCAGGGATTGAACCCAGGCCCCTTGCTTTGGGAGCACAGAGTCTTAGCCAGTGGAATACCAGGAAAGCCCTGGCAGGTGGATTCTTAACTGCTAGACCACCAGGGAAGTTCCTAAACACTTTCTTTTTTTTGCTTGCAAATAAAAAAAGTTTTTATTTGCTGTAACTATTGAGTGATAATTTAGCAGAGTATAAAAATCTGTTTTGGCAGTAGTTTTTTTCTCAGCAATTGGGCAATGTTATTCCATTTCATTATCTTCTAGCTTTTAATATTGCGGTTGAGAATTCTGATTCTCAGCTCTAAACAGTTAATTTGTGTTTTCTCTTAGTTGCTTTATTATCTTTGTTCCTGGTATTCTGCAAACTTACTGTTGTATGTCCAGGGTTTGATCTGTTTCTATATTTCTTGCTTGCTGTTTGTCCTTGAATATGAGAGTTCATGTCTTTCAAAGTGTATCCATGTATCCCTTCATATTTTGCCTTTGTTTGATTGTCTCCCATTTTTCCTTTTGAGAATCTTTGAAGTCATGTATTGGACCTTTTTCTTCTATCCTTCGTGTTTCTTAAACAGTTCCATATTTTCCAACTCTTTATTTCTGTATGCCGCACTCTTTCTTATTGCTTCCCTGGTGGCTCAGACAGTAAAGCATCTGCCTGCAATGAGGGACACCTGGGTTTGATCCCTGCATCAGGAAGATCCCCTGGAGGAGGACATGGCAGCCCACTCCAGTATTCTTGCCTGGAGAATTCCCATGGACAGAGGAGCCTGGCAGGCTGCAGTTCATGCTGTCGCAGAGTCAAACATAACTAAGCACTGACTGACTGACCTTTGAGTACAGTCTTTCTTTCTTACCTACTTTTTTTTAACCTGCTCATTGAGTTTTATGTTTCATTGAACATTTTAAATTCCTTGTAGGTTGCTTACTTTTTTGCTTCACTTGTGTAAAAAGACTTTTTCATGAGTAAATCTTTTCTGGTTCTAGTTTTTCTCTTTGGGAAAATCAGTGGGGTTAGCTAGCTGTGTTCTGTTCGCTTCCTGCTCAGAAGTTCCATAAAGCCCTGTCAGTGGCATCATGCTGTTGAGTGAACACTATGGACAGGGAAGCAGGAAACTGGAAGCCCGTCATCATTTTGTTCTCTACGCCCGGAGGAAGAGTACCTGCTGAGTCACATAGGGCCGACTGTCAGCACTGCGCCTCCTGGGGCTCACGGCTGTGGCGGGCTCTGTTTCTATGGCAGTAGAGGACCTAACTCTTCCTCTGTCCTCGGGATATGCAGAGGGAAGTTACAGGGTAAACTTTCAGAGCTTTCCTTTTTTTTTTCCATGAGGCTGGATATATTCTCTTTCTTCTGTCCAGTATAGTAGCCTCTAGTCATGTATGGCTATTTAAATTACCGTCAATTAAAGTTTGGAATTTCCTTTGAGTCCCGGGGCGGCGGAGCCTGGTGGGCTGCCGTCTATGGGTTCGCACAGAGTCGGACACGACTGAAGCGACGCAGCAGCAGCAGCAGCAGTAGCCATATTTCAGGTGCCCAGGAGCCACGGATTGCTAGTGAGGACTACAGTTGGACAGCACAGATACAGAACATTTTCATTGTAGCAGGAAGTTGTCTCGGACAGGGCTGTTCTGAACTCTTCCGTAGTATTCTTATGGTAGACAGAATGGGTAAATGTAGTTTCACAAAGTGAACTTGTTGATAACCAGCACCTGGAAGTCTTTCCTTCGAGTTATCCCCATTCTGTCCTGTTAGTATGTGGGAAGAGCACGGGAAGGCTGCTGCACTCTGAGAATGATGCACGGGGAGTGGTAAAGCCCAGCTTACTTGTCTTACCTGTCATTTGATACCTTGGGGAGAGGGTAAGTAGAGAAGTGAATGAAGCTAATGTTGAATAAACTTTGGGGAATGTGGAAAAGGTTTACTGCATGGGTCTATTGATTTTATGCAATTGTGATTAAACTGAGAACAGGGAAGATGGATTGTGAGTGGAGAAAACCAGCCCAAGGTCTTATCACTTGACGTTTGACTCAGATTGGAAATTCCTTGTAATGAAACCATCTTTCTCCACCCGCTTAAATTGCCATGTCATTTTCCTTTGAGTTGCAATAGAACCTTCAGGATTCTCAAGAAAAGAGGTACCTCCTTTCTCCACCCCCTCTCCCCACCACATACACACACCCACACCTTCTTCAAATTTAGCAACATTTCACAGTGACTGGACTCAAGATAGACCAAAAATAAGAACAATGTGGGTCACACTAGGTGGCCCCAGCAGGTTGTAAAGAGAGGGCAAGAGCCAGTGACCCTCACCTTGTTTTTTGCCTGTGAAAAAGAACTGCTGAAAACATACTTTACGGGTCTTCCTGGGTGGTTCAGTGGCCAAGACTCTGCATTCCCAATGTAGACGGGGTTTGATCCCTGGTCAGGGAACTAGATCCCACGTGCCACAACTAAAGATCCCACATGCTGGTGCAGGCAAATAAATATTTAAAAAATAACCCAAAAACATACTTCAGTCTTTATTATGGAGGCTGCAGGGACTCAGCATCCTCAACAAAGTGCTCAGGTGCCCAATTCAGACTAACTAGCTGGAGTTGGCATGTGAGACTAAGCCCTTTGTTTGTTAGGATTTGAACTTGAAGTTTGCTATTCTGAGAAGGAGCATTGTTCTGGTTGATTGCAGAGTACCTATTATGAGCCAGATATGGTAGTTGAGAAATTTTAAAAGCTCTATCTGGAGTATGCATGGCTCATGCTATAGAGTAGGTACCTAAATAAAAGTTGTTCAGTGAACATACATATGAAAAAAGGATGTTAATTTTAGAGGTGAAGATAGAGGTAATTTTATGGGAAAGAATCCATTATTTATTAGTTCATCCTGGTGGATTTTGTAGGGTTGGCAAAACTAGCTTAGAGGTGACTTTTTGGAAGAAATTAATCTGAAAGAAAAAGATAGCTTGTAAGATGACCGGGAGGGGTTTAGAAAGAATTCAGACAGCATTTCTAGAAGAAAAAAGGTTGTAAAAGAGGGAAACGTCCTATAACAGGCTGGAAAGGATAAGGTTTTGGAAGAAGCTGCAAAGGATGAACTAATAGGCGCTTGGCCTATTAGAAAAAGAAGTTAACAGGCCTTTATGGTTTCTAGATTAGCAGTTTTTTGTTTTTCAAGCAAATCTGGAAGCATAAGTTCTTCCTAGGTTTTTTTCCCTGTCACAGAAATAATCAGAATATTCACTGTAAAGATTTCAAACATACAGAAAGTGAAAGTTCTCTATGATCTCTTTGGTATGTGTTTCTCCAGATTTTTGCTTGCCCCTGTGGACTAATACGTTTAGAACGGTAGAAATCACATTCTGCTTACCTCATTTCACAGCCTCTGTCTTTCATTTAATTTTTTCTTCATTGTTCCACGTCGTTCCTGCTTTTGTTTCGTTTTTGTCTCTGTTGTAATTTCCGGAAACTTGTGCCTGTTGGTGGGGAAGCTATTCAAAGTGGATCTCTTCCCTTCACCTTCCAGCTGTTGTGCCTCTTTGAGTGAACTCACAATGTCACAGGTTGATGCCCAGGAAGTTTGCCCCCAGAGAGCTTTTACCTTTTTACGTCTTTGCTAGAGACCATGCCTCTCATTTGGTCAGACTTCCTTAACTGTAAGTTATTAACAGGATGTCACAGGGAGAGATCACATAGCCCTTCCTGTAAATTTAGTTTGTTCTCAGTAGAGCAATTAAATTATAAACTAGAAAGAACCCAGAGCTCAGCTCCAAACACCAAGAGCGTTTGGTGTGTAGAGAACTCCAGGCAGCAGGCTTCACAGGGCCCCACTCTCTCCCAGCCTTCAATCCTGAAATAATCCGAGTATGTTCACCTTGTTCCCGAGTTTATGGCTTCTTCCCATTTTTAATTCTGATGTGATAACTGGTTCTGCCAGTTAGCTGGACTTAGAGCATAAGAAATTTTTACCTTGGATGCACAATCTGAGCTGCCCTAAAAGAAAGCAACAGGTGGGGCCCAGGGTGGAAACATTTCAAGCCAGGCCTGTGTGAGGCAGCTAATCTCAGGGCTCTGCACTCGGCGGGTGCTTTTGCTTCCTCGGGGTTCTGCAAACAAACTGTCAGACAGGCAGCATGCCAGTGGCGCCTGCAGCAACCCACTGGGACCCGACACTGGTGGGATCCCGCAGAGGAGTCTGTCAGGTGACAGGCAGGAGAACTGATTCTCCTCCTCCTCCCAGGGACCTGTGGAGCAATAGAATGACCAGTAACCAGGCATCTTATTTGAACTGTAGAAGTCTGGTCTCTTTTAAATGGACATGTGAAATGTTCCTAAATTAAAACAACACCCTTTCCTAGGGTGTTGTTTTTTTTAAGGATGTTGCTATTCCATGTGACTATCAAGGCCACCTGTGTGGGCAGGAAGCTGGCACAGAACTTAGAAATTGAGTTTCAGTTGAAATGGAACCCATTACCCAACAGCACAGTTCATGTTTATGGAGTTCCTGTGAGCTCACAGCCCTGTTGGATGGCACGTGTTATTTCTCCCATGTTCCCAGGAAGTGGAGAAACAGGAGCAGAGTGGGGAAAGTACTTGGAAGAATTCTGTAATGACTTGAGCCTGAGCCAGGCTTCATACTTGAGTCTTTGAACTCTTCCGTACTGAGTAGACTGTTCCTTTTATAACAGTCTGTTTTTTGTTGGTTATTGCAGTTTTTAAAAATAAGGAATGTGCACAACCTTAAACAGTAGTATGCGAAGCAATGCTGCTAATGGCAGACATTTATTCGTGGCTTACTAAGAGCCAGGCAGAGTTGCATGGGGCACAGATCTCCCCTGGTCCGGGAAGATCCCATGCGGACATGACCAAAAAACAAACAGGGAAAACCTCTCTTTCCTTGATTCTCTGATTTAAAAAACAAACAGGGAAAACCTCTCTTTCCTTGATTCTCTGATTTTTCTCTTTCTGGTCTCCTTGCACCCACTCTAATCAGGTGTGTTTGTCCACACGTCTCTGTCAAAACTGTTCTTGTCAAGGTCACTGAGAACCTTCACGTCTGCTCAGTCAGTGGCTGCGTCTCAGCGCTCAGCTCGGGAAAGCCAGGTGCGTTCGGCGGGTGGATCTTGAGACACTTGGTTCACGTGCTTCCAGGATACCATGCTCACCTAATTCTCTTGTTGCCGCTCACTGATCACTCTACCTCTGGTGTTGAAGAGAGGGGGCGTAGTCCTTGGACCACGTCTCATTTTTTTGTATAGCAAAACCCTGGAGAAGTCTTTGAGAATACTGGTTATAAATACTGTGTATATGCTGATAACTCCAAAATTTACCTCTCTAGCTGAGTTTCTCCTTTGACCTATTTTTTTAACTGCTTTATTGACATGTAATTCACATGCCACACCAATTATAGATTTTCAGTGTACAGTTCAGTAGTTTTTAATGTATTGAGAGTTGTGCAGTTATCACCACAATAAATTTTAGAACATTTTCATTACCCCAAAAGAATCCCCATAACCATTAGCAGTCACTCAGTTTCTCAGTCTGCCTCAACCGTAGACAGTTAGTAATCTGCTTTCCAGTGTGTGTGTGTGCCTGTTCTGGACATGTAATAAAAGTGGAGCTGTGTAACACGTGACTGTGCGTGTCATTCTTTCACTTCGCCTGATGTTTGTACGGAGCAGCCATATTGCGGTGTGTAGCAGCGCTGCGCTCCATTGTATGAGTATATTACATTTCGTCTCTCCGTTCATCTGTTGATGGACGTTTGCATTGTTTCCACTTTGGGGGCATTAAAAACAGTACTACTAAGGACATTCAAGTGCAGGTTTTTGTGTGGATATGTCTTTTCATTTCACCAGTGTATATACCTTGGAGTGAAATGCTGGGTCATATGGTTGCTATGTTTGATGTTTTTGAGAAACTCCAAAATATTTTCCAAAGGAAATATACCATTTTATATTCTCCCTCACAGTATATGAGGGTTCTAATTTCTTTCCATCTTGTCCAGTACTTGTTATTATATGTTTCTTGATAATAGTCATCCTGGTGGTTGTGAAGTGGTATCTCACTGTGGTTTTGATTTGCATTTCCCCAAGGGTGTTGGGGGATGTCCCTGGTGGCTCAGCTGGTAAAGACTCTGTCTGTGGTGCAGGGGACCTGGGTTCGATCCCTGGGTTGGGAAGATCCCCTGGAGAAGGGAACTGGCTACCCACTCCAGTATTCTGTCATGGAGAATTCTGTGGACTGTATAGTCCATGGAGTCACAAAGAGTCTGGCATGACTGCACGACTTTCATTTCCACTTTCACTGCCAAGAATGTTGGGCATCTTTTCTCATTTGTTGCCTCTTCATATATCTTCTTTGGATAAATGTCCGTTCACATCCTTAGACAACTTTTTATTTGGATTGTTTGCTTTTTGTTGTTGTTGTTGAACTGTAAGTTTTCTGTATGTATTTTGGATCCTAGTCTCTTGTCAGATACATGATTTGCAAAAATTTACCCATTCTGTTGGTTTTTCATTTTCTTGATAGTGTTCTATCAAAATGGTTCTTCATTTTCTTTGAAGCACGCAAGTTTTTTATTTTGATGAAGCCCGATTTGTTTTTTTCATCTGTTTGCTATACTTTAAAAAAATTGTTGCCTAATTTCGGATCAGAAAGATTTACCTGTGTTTACTTCTAAGAGTTTTATAGTTTTAGGTCTTTGATCTCTTGATTTTTATCTGTAGTGTGAGGTGGAAATCCACCTTCATTCTTTTTGCATGGAGATACCCAGTTATCCCCACATCATTTATTGAAAACACTAATCTTTCCTAGTGGAATGGTCTTAGCACCCTTGACAACTGACCATAGATATGTACATTTATTTCTGTACTTTCTATTCTATTGGTCTGTGTGTTTCTCCTATGCCAGTGCTGTTTTGATTACTATAGCTTTGTAGTTAATTTGGAAGTTGGGAAGTATGAGTCCTTCAGCTTTGTTCTTCTTTTTCAAGATTGGGGTTGCTTGCAGTTTCATTTGAATTTTAGACTCATTTTATCCATTTCTGTGAAAAAGGCAATTGAGATTTTGTTAGGGATTGCATTGAATCTTTAGATCAATTTGGGGAGTATTAACATCTAAATAGTACTAAAGTCTTCTAATGTATGAACCTGAATGGGATGTCTTTCTGTTTTCTAGGTCTTCTTGATTTTTTTCAGCTGTTTTGTAGTTTTCCATGTACGAGCCCTATCTTTGCTTTCATAGTTCATTTTCCATCCTAGTTGTTCAAGCACCAGGTGTTAGAAAGACTATGCTTTCCCCTATTGGATTGTTGATTCTATTTACAGATAAAGAAAATGTGTATATGCGATGGAATACTACTCAGCCATTTGCTACAATATAGATGGACTCTAAAGTATTATGCTAAGTGAAATAAGTCAGAGAAACATAAATGTCATGATTTCACTCATAAGGTGGAGTATAAAGAACAAACAGACAAAATGAAGAAACCAGATGAGAATCAGTGCATAGATAGAGAACAGAGTAGTGGTTACCAGAGAAGAGGGGGCGGGGGGGGCGGGGAAACCAGTCAGCGTGATCGACTGTGCGGAGATGGGTGGAAACCGAAGTTTTGCTGGTGATTTCGCTATAGCGCACACAGAAGTAGACACATAAAGTGGTACACATGAAGCTTGCAAAATGTTGTAAACCAGTGTTACTGCAAAAAAAGAAAGGAATAAGGGAAAGAAACTGTTCACCATCGTTTGTATGGTGGGTCTACTTCTGGACTGTAAGCTGTTCTGCTCTATATGTCTGTCCTTATGCCAGTTCCACACTCTTTTGATTATTGTGGTGGTATAGTAAGTCTTGAAATCAAAATGGTGTAATTCTTCTAAATTATTTTTTAGACTATTTGCTGTTCTTTGAATTTCTGTGTACATTTTAGAATCAGCTTGTAAGTTTCCAGGAAAAAAGCCTACAGGAATTTTGATTGAGATCAAGTGAAATTTATGAATAAATTTAAATATTGCAACCTCAAATCTGTGAAAATAGTATTTCTCTGCATTTATGTAAGTGATCTTTAATCCCTCTCAGCAGTGTTTTACAGTTTTAGAGTAAAGGTCTTGCACACATTTTTAAACATATATCTCTAAGAATTTCACTCTAAAATTTAAAAATTGTGGTAAACAGACACATAACATAAAAGGTACCATCGTGGTCATTTTTAAGGGTTCAGTTCAGCTGGGTTAAGTGTGTGAGCCAGAACCTCATCACCTTGAGAAACTGAAGCTCTGTGCCCGGTAAACAGCAGCGCCCGTTTTTCCCTCCCCGACCCTTGGCAACCAACATTATGCTTCTGTTGCTGTGAGTTTTGACTACTCTTGCTATCTCACAGAAGTAAAATCATGTTATTTGTCTTTCTGTAACTGGCTTATTTCACCTAACATGGTTTCCTCAAAGTTTATCCATTTAGAGCAAGCACCAGAGTTTGTTTCTATTTAAGGCTGGTTAATACTCTGTTGCGTATGTATCCCATTTTGTTTAACCATTCATTCATTGATAGACCCTTGGGCCGCTCCACCTACTGACCGCTGTGAATAACACTGCTGTGGACACGGGTGCACGTACACCTCTTTGAGGCCTTGTCTCAGTTCACGTGTACCCGGGAGTGGTGTTGCTGGGCCATGTGGGAACTTGAGTTTTCAGTTTTTTGAGAAACTGCCATACAGTTTCCCGTACTGACTGTACCAGTTTACGTTCCCTGACAGTGTAGAAGGATTCCCTTTTCTCCACAATTACCAGCATTTGTTATTTCTTTTCTTATGGACAGTAGACATCCTGACAGGTATAAGGTGATAACTCGCTGTGGTTTTGATTTGTGTTTCCCTCATGATTAATGACGTTAAGCATCTTTTTGTGTGCTTGTTGACTATATATCTTCTTTGGAGAAATTCTGTTCAAATCTTCTGTCCATTTTAAAATTTGGGCTGTTCGTTTTTTATGGTTGTAGAAGTTCTTTATATATTCTGGCTTTTTAAAAAAATTATTCTATTTTATCTTCACTATGGGCTGTTTGGGATCCCCAGGTGGCTCAGTGGTAAAGAATCTGCCTGCCAATGCGGGAGACATGGGTTCAGTCTCTGGGTCAGGAAGATCCCCTGGACGAGGAAGTGGCAACCAACTCCAGTATTCTTTGCAGGAAAATCCTGTGGACAGAGGACCCTGGTGGGCTGCAGTCCGTGGGATCACAGAGAGTCTGACACGACTGAGTGACTGAGCACAATCATCTTAACACATGGGCTTGTTAGCTTTTTACATATTGGCTTATTTTTTTAGTGGTTAATCTAGGTTTTACATTATACATCTTTAACTTATCATAGTGTACCTTTAATCTCTTTTATACTATTTAATGTATGGGCTTCCCTAGTGGCTCAGATGGTAAAGAATTCGCCTGCAATGCAGGAGACCTGGGTTTGATCCCCTGGAGGAGAGCACAGTAACCCACTCCAGTATTCTTGCCTGGAGAATCGTGTGGACAGAAGAGTTTGGCGGGCCACAGTCTGTGGGATTACAAAGAGTCGGACACGACTGAGTGACTAAGCACAGCACAGCACATTTAATGTACAGGGTAAGAACCTCCCAGCGGTATTCTTCCATTCATTTGCCTCCAGCAGAAGATTTCTAAGTCCTTTACTGCTGCATCAGGGTCTCAAGTTCAACCACTGTACCTGAGAGGAGGAGTGAGTGAGTAGGCCCTAAATAATAAAACTGCGATTTCCCAGTTCATATAGCAGAATTATAAGATTTGAGCAAATCGTAATCAGACCTGAAAAGCACATGTAGTCTTATTTTTCTGGTTCGTGGTTCAAGTGGATAAAAGAGTGAGGGAGATTAGAGTATAAAAGAAACCGGTAAAGATTGGGCTATAATTAGTAGGAGGCTGCTAGTATCAATTTAATGTCAGTGATGAGAAGATTCAACTTACTGTCTTATGTAAGAATCAAGAAGGATCCTACTGGAAATCTTCGGTCTCCTAAACCCTAGCAGAACTAAGCTCTGTACCTGCTGGCATTCTTCTGAATATGAAGACTTTGTCCTGTTTCCACCGCCTTCTCTTAAGACACTACTTCCCAGCACTAAAGTGTTCACTAGCCAGCTTTGAGTCGGGATCATTAAGACTTGCATAGCTGCTTTAGGCTCAGAGCACATCTCTGCACTTCTCCTTTTAAGGATCTATCTCTGGACAAGCACAGCCTGTTCTCTGGCAGCTAAGTTATCTTCTCTGTTGTCTAAAGAATTTTGGTCAACCTGTTTAGAAATGTGGAAGCAACTTCACTAACTTTCTTTCTCAGATGTTGAAATTATAACCACTTAAAAGGGATGGTAATACCTGTATGGAACTTGGATGAGTAAGATTTATTCAGTGTACTTGGATACTTATGTTTAATCTCCCTGAGCGCTAGGAACTGAGCCGTATGTGATTCAGTTTCTTTATTGTGTTTGCTTAGAGTACCTGCAAGAAAGCCCTTGGGCTGTGCAACTCTTTACAGGTTTAGTTGCATTGATTCGGGAGGGGAGAGAGAAAGTAAACAGGAACCTGGCATTTCCAGGTCCAGTGCACACCTCCCATCTGTCAGTCTGGAGAAGACCACGCCAGACCTTGAACCCACCTGACTCAGCGACGCTTGCGCATCTTAAATACAATCGGGTTTAAACTCTCTTCCCTGTTGTAAAATTGACCGGGGGTTCTGGTATAACGGGGTTTTCCAGGTGGTGCTAGTGGTAAAGGACCTGCCTGCCAGTGCAGGAGATGCCAGAGACGCAGGTTTGATCCCTGGGTCAGGAAGATCCCCTGGAGAAGGGCACAGCAACCCACTGCAGTATTCTTGCCTGGAGAATCCCATGGGCAAAGGAGCCAGGTGGGCTATGGTCCATGGGGTCTCAAAGAGTCAGACACGGCTGAAGTGACAGCACGCACCCGTGCTGGTGTATACAGGGAAGACATGAACGGATGAGACTGTAGAAGGCTACATCTCTAGGATCTTTTGCTTCTTCTGTTTCAGTAAACTCTGATAAGTGGAATCACATTGATAGGTTGCTGTGTAATGGCAGTACTGTGCCTGATTTGGCCTTTAGAAAAGCACAAAACTCATGTAACGTGATTCTTCAGTACAAAAATTGGGAAGCAACAAAATCTTTTGCCAACAGATATGGAAAAGTCTTTGAAGCAGATTGAGTCTTGCTTATGATCACTTATTTTCTTTCCCTGGTAACTGGCTTTCAGGCTCTTCCCACTCCTGAGGTGTAGAGACCAAGTCCGTACATGTTGACTAATGTCTGCCCATCATTTACCAAGAACGTTTGAGAGCAAACTTGGAACCTGTTTTGTTTTCTCGTATTAGGTAGCAAGACCTACCCCAGAATGCGATGGCTTAATTAAGACCACAGCCGTTTTCTCTTTGCTCATAATGAATGCCGTGGCGCAGGGACTGAGGCAGGGCTCAGCTGGGAGGTTCTCATCTGCGTGGCCGCGGGCGGGGCGTCTCCTGAGGTGACAGTGACCAGGGTGGGGGTGGAACATGGCATACCTCTACTCAGTCCTCGGGGATGCTGCTTCGCGTGGCTGGGAAACACGGATTTTTCCCTTTCCATGGGGCTTTCTCACTTTTTGTCTAGCTTGGGTTTCATTACACGGCAGCTGGATTCCAAGAGCAAGCCTTCCAGGCAGGGAACACACAGCTGTAGCTCTCTTACGGTTTAGCCTGGGAAGAGACTTGCGTCATTCCCTCCACATTCTGTGGGTCAGTAACAGGAGTCAGGGCTAGGAGAGGGGCCGTTGCAGAGAAGCCTGTGGGATGGACAGCATTGTTGGGACTGCCTTTGGAAACATGGAACCCTTGCCCTGGAGAGCTTGAGCCCCACCCCAGGCCATCTCAGTCAGAACCTGAAACGACAGTGAGGTGAGGCGCTCCGAGGGGGCCCCCTGTGGGCTGTCCTCAGTGCTCAGCCTGGCGGTTCTGGCCTCTGCGACGGGGCATCCCGTGTGCAAGGCCACTCCCACTCTTCTGAGCCATACCGATAAGAGAAGTTGAAAATAATTTAAGTGCTTTTTTGTGTTTTTTCCTAGAACACAGTCCTCTGTAAAAATTTCCCGTTTCTGCACTCACTGATGTTGGGTGCTATTGTTTTTATGATTTTAAAAAGTATGGTTAATCCCAGTGTGAACCACATCTTCTGTGTCTTCTGCGATAGCTGAGCATCACACTACTTGACTCCACTAGTTACTGAGTTGAACCATTAAAAATGGCACCAGTGCTGTTGAATGTTATTTATCCATGGCAGTCAGAATTGTGATCCTATAGATCAATTACTCATCCTTGTTAAGAATTCAGAAAAACATGTGATCGTGCACCTAAACAGATTTAAAACAGATTCAACCCGAAAAGTAGCCTAAACATTTTTAAAGGAGAATTTTTTTTAAAATGTGGAGCCATATTTAAAATACCTTGAATGAATACAGTTTACTTCTCTGCAAATAACTTTATTTAGAAAGGCCTAAGGCAGAACACCATCTGATTTTGAACCATGTAAAAATATAGGACGTTTACTTTGTCATTTTCAAAATAAGAGCACACAGATTTACTCTTGGAACTACTTCAAGTCATTGGAATTAATTGCATATGAGAGTGTTATAGCTCATGAAGTGCTGAACCATGAGACTGAGCAGGAGACTCTCCCATACAGTTGGCTCTCTTTGTCCACAGGTTCCCAATCCATGGATTCAACCAACTGTGGATCGAAAATATCCGGGGAAAAAACTCCAGAAAGTTCCAAAAAGCAAAACTTGAGTTTGGCACTCCCTGGCAACTGTTTGCATAGAGTTCAGATTGTATTAAGTGTTATAAAGAATCTTGAGATGGTTTGAAGTGTATGGGTGAGGCTGTGTTTAGTTTTGTGCATCTTCTGTGAGGGACTGGCGCGTCCTTGGATTTGGGTATCCACGAAGGGGTGCTGTGTCCTGGAACTAGGCCCTTGGACAGGCACTGAGTGACGGCTGGACCTGTAGGAGGTGGGGATATCCCGGGGCCTCCTTTCCAAAGATTGTGTAGTAGACCTCTGGTGGGACTTTGGAATCTGTTTTTGTTGCATGTTCCAGGAGCTTCTTAGAATTGCACATTCGTGGGTCTCATCCCAGACCTGCTAAATCCATATCTGGGATGGGAGGATATCTGGGTTATCTGGGTTTTAACAGGTTTCCAGATGATTCTTGCATGTTTCATGCTAAAGCGTACGAATTTTATGCCATAAAGTTCATCTGTTGTGGTGTACAATTTTGGGATTTTTTTTAGTAAACTGACAGAGTTGTGCAACTATCACTGAAATCCAATTTTATAACATTTCCATCCCCTCAAACATTATATCTGCTTACAGTCAATCCCTGCTCAGTCGCACTGACCTGCTGCCCTGGACTGGTGTTCTCTGGAAATTTCCTGTAAATGAAATCATTCAATATGCAGTCTTTTGCATTTGGCTTCCTTCTTTTAGGTTTATCCATGTTGAGGCTGTTGTTCCTTCTTATTGCTAAGTAGTATTCCATTGTGTGAATTTACCACATTCTGTTGATTCATCGGGTGGTAGACACTTGGACTGTTTTTACTTTAAGGCAATTGTGAATGGTGCCACTGTGACGGTTCATGTATAGGCTCTTGTGTGGACATGTGTTTCCACATGGCAGTTCTTTGTCTAACCTTTTAAGAAACTGACAGACTTTCCCAGAGTGGCTGTACATTCTGGCCAATGGATTGGGGAGGGGGTATGCCAGTTTTGTCACATCCTCAAAACCCCTGGTATCATCAGTCTTAGAATTTATAGCTATTCTAGTAGATGGATAGTGGCATCTTATTGTGGTTTTAATTTGCAGTTTCCAGTGACCAGTGATGTTGAGCCTCTTCTCATGTGCTTCATATCAGTTCCTATATGTTCTTTGGTGAAATGTCTACTCATATCTTTGCCCATTTGTTTCTCTTTTTTCAGTTGGGTTGCCTATTGTCTTACTGAATTGTACACTGAATTCCCTGTGTATTCTGGATGTGTGGTTTGATATTTTCTCCCAATGTGTGAGTTGTCCTTTCATTTTCGTATGGTGTTTTTTAAAGAGCAAGTATTTCAGATTTTGATTGAGTCTAGTTTATCAAGGTTTTTCTTTTATTGATCATGCTTTTGATGTCATATGTAAAAAGATCGTTGCCTAGTTCAAGGTCAGCGAGATTTTTCTCCTGTGTTTTCATCTAGAAGTTTTATAGCCTTAGCTCTTACACATGTTTCTGTTCCAGTTTGAGTTAGTACTGGGCTATAGTGCAAGGTGCAGGTGCAAGTTCCATGGTTTTCTTTAAAGAACCGCTTGTACATTCAGTTAATTTAGCACCATTTGTTGAAAAGGCCGTTCTTTCTCCCCACTGAATTCCCTTGGCAAAATCAACTGGCTGTAAAAGGTAAAGGTTTATTTCTAGATTCAGTTTTGTTCCACTGATTTATATGTCTGTCATTATCCTAGTTACGTACAGCTTTATGGTTAAGTTTTGAAATCTGGTAGTGTATGTTCTTCTAATTTGTTCTTTTTCAAAATCATTTTGGCAATAGCAGGTCCTTGTATTTCCATCCAAATTTTTAGGATCAGCTTGTTGATTTCTGCAAAACAGTTCTCTGTTTTTGAATCCTGATATTTTTCGTTCAGGAGTCTTTGTGACTTCTCAGAGAGAAAGTGAAACTGACTCTGCTCTGTGATAGGTTATAATAAATGATTCCTGAGAGACGCTTGCTGTACTGGCCTCTCTCCAGCTTAGGCGGACGGCAGGTTGAACAGCTAATGAGAACACAAGCCAAGGCCAGCTCCAGAACAGTGAATAGCTGGGGTGTTTCCCTTCACCTGGATGTCTCACCAGTAGCTGGCACTCCATAAATGCTTAATAGGAGTAAGAGAGCATCTGCAATAAAGGACAAGTTGAGGATAATGGCTTTATCTTCTCTGTTCTTTTTGAGCCTTCCTTATTTTAAAGCCATCCTATGTAGCCATGAGTTGTGGAGTGGCCTGGCCAATTCCGGTTCCCCCTTCATTGAGTTACCAGCAGCTTCATGGTTTTATCAGATTTTTTTTTTTTTCACCTGTTCTTGCCTAAGCCTGTAACACATTATCACTCAAAGCAGACATGCTTTTATCTTTTCAGAAGCTTTCCAGAGGAAACTGGTATTTCCCTTCCTCAATTTAACTTAGAGGAACACTTTATCTGTGTCTTGCAGAGGATGGCTGTTCATCTTTTAACATTTTAAATGTGTAGTTCTTTTGAACAGGCTGCCTTCCAGACTATAGTTTTTATCTTCCTTCTCTTTCATCAGGCCTCTTTGGGCCAGATTTGCTTAAACCCAGCTTATGTTTGTCTGAGCATTTGACTGTAGGCCCTAATAGATCTGCACAAATGGATAAAACATGGTTCTGGCCCTCATGGAGTTTATGCTCCACTCAGAGAGACAGTATAGAATGGAGCAGATAGGAGAGAGGAGGATCTCAGGGTCGAATGGAGTACTGGTTTCCAAAGAATCTGCATGAATCAGAAGCGACTGTTGCATATTTAAAAACCCAGATCTTGACTTTCAGAATTTAATCCTTAGAAATCTCTTGCGTGGTTTAACCATCAGCCTTGCTGGGTAAAGAACAGGCCCCTTATCCTGGTGACTCAGTTTGCTGCCATTGATTTTGCAAGGATCAAATTGTTTGATGGACATTCTGTTTTCCCTTGGGAAAATGGGCTGTACATGTAAGGAATGAACCAAGAGTGACATGGAGTAACGATATTTTAAGGACTTTTATCTGTTATTTCATATGTTATTCTTCAGGGGAGCTTAACATGGTTCTCTGTCACTCACTGGCCTATTGAAAGTGGGATTTTTTTTTCCTCCAACATTGTGAGATATTTTTTCTCCAACTTTGCTTAATACTTCCATCTGAAGGAGGCAGTGGCAGAGGATTTGAAAGTGATTCTGTTAGCTGTCTCCCTTGTCCCTTTCTGTCTCATGGGAAACCCTTGTCTTTAGCACAATCTCTGGCAGATGCCCTGGTTGGCTCAGTGGGCAGTGCTTGTCTGGTGGCCTCGGGGACTGCATGAGGGGTGTGTAGTTTGAGCGCCTGTTGCCAGACTCTTGTTTATTTCTTTGTTTTTAATCTAACCCACACGCATGCAAAATAGGTTTCCCCGTGCCAGTACCAGAATAACCCTGGCCAGAGCTCAAGAAAAACCTGGTAACTGACCTAAAATTAAACACATGAACTCTCTCTGCCCTTTGCATTACAGTTTTTTATTAGGTATTCTTGACCCCCCGCCCCTTAGGAAAAGGCTGGGAAGTAGGAACTGAAGTCATTATCCTAGGCATAGAGAGAGGATGGATGAGTGGGGAAAGGTGACTGCTAATAAGCATAGGAGGGGCCCGTACAGGTTTTACTGGATCCAAGATTTCTTTTTTAACCTAGCTATAAAGATTCCTTGACATTATCAGTCCCTGGCTTTATCCAAGGTATCCCAGTTATGGTCCTGATTTGACATGAACCTGATGCCTGTAATCCTTTGACTTGGCTGAAAATCTTCTTTAATGACCTCACTGAGCGCTCCCGGGTGGAGGATGTGGTGTATTTGTATCCCTGGCACCTTTCAGATTATAGGCAATCACACAAGCCATGAGAAGGGTACTACCTAAAGTGGGTTTTTATTCTGACTTAAAAATTAGATGTCTTGAAACCTAAATTGTTTTCTCTGCTAGTTTTATCTTCCTGCTGGGGTAGGAACATTATGGGAGTGAACTTTAATAAGAGTCCCCTAAAAAAGCATATGTGTACAGATAGTAGAGAAGAGTACTGTGGGGCTTTTAAAATCATGAACTCCTTAGAATTTTAAGTTTGCATTTATCTGGACCTCAAAGAGTCTTCTGTTTTTTTCCAAAAAATGAAGCCTTTCAAATATATAGAACAGTACAGAAAATGATATGGCAAACATCTGTGTGCCTATCACCAAGATGAAATGTTTAACATAAACACCCTGCCTGTAGGTTTATCTGCACTGGTACTTATGTGCATCTCCATGATTTGTGTGTATTAAAAATGAATAGATAGAATATATCTGTTTCTTTGTAACTTGATTTTTTTTGTTTGTTTGTTTTTAATTCAGAGTTGTGTTTTTGAGATATATCTGTGCAGATCCAGCCTATTTATTTTAGAAATAACTGTTTTGTAGTGTTCCCTTGATCTGTGGATAAATATAGTTCAATTTCTTTACCCATTTGCACAGTGAGGGACAGTTAATTAAGGTACCTGTTTGTTCTCTAATTGTCGTTAGTGTTTTGGGAGGAGTGCTGTTGACTTCTTGCGTGTAGATCTCACATCTGGCAGTTTTACTGAGCCTTTCTTAGACCTAGCAGTTTGTAGATTCTCCTGCCTTAGCTCATGCAGATAATCTTAGCACAGTGGTGTTTCTTCCCTTCTTGTCCTTGTATCTTTTGTCTCTCTTTCTTACTGTGTTAGATTGCTAGGGTTGCCATAGCAAGGTACCACAAACTGAGCAGCTTAGACAGCAGAAACTTATTACAGTTCTAGAGGCTGGAAGTTTACAATCAAGATGTCCACAGGGTTGATTTCTTCGGACCCTCGTTCCTTGGCTTATAGACGGTCTGTGTCTTTACATGGTCTTCCGTGTGTGTGCGCGCTGATCTCCGCTTGATATGTGGACAGTAGTCATTTTGGACTAGGGCCATCCTAATGACCTGATTTTACCTTGGTGACCTCCTTAACCGCCCTGTCTCCGAATACAGTCATATTAAGGGTTACTGGGCATTAAGACTTCAACATGGGAATCAGGAGGGCCCCGCTCCAGCCTTTAACACTGTGCTGTCTCAGCTGGCTCACACACCACTGAACGGAAGTAGTTACGGCGGGTGTCCTTGATGTGTTCCTGACCACAGGGATTTTAAGGGGAATGTTCTTAAACTCCCGCGTCTGAAAGTGCTCATTGCTGTGACTTGTAGATGCTCTCCCTGGACCTTCTCGAGCCTTCTTTGCTCTCAGGAGTGGAGGCTGGAGACTTTCCAAACCAATGAGGGCCTGCTTTCATCAGTTAGAGCTCAGAAAACTTGAATACCTGGCTCTCCTCACAGCAGGGTCCAGAGAGATGACCTGGGCCCCGTCCAAGGGCTAATTTGGAAAGAGCAACTTGAGGCCATGGAGGTGGTTTATGGACGGGTCAAATTCTAGCATGTAAATGGCATCGGGGTGGGGTGTGGGTGGTGTGATGGTGGTGCTTTTCTCAAGTGTCCCGAGGTGGGAGGCTCCTTGTCGGTCTGCTTGTGGCGTGGTGTGTGTGGCCTTGTGCTCAGAAGCTTAGCTTCTCTCCAAGTTACTTGGCCACCATTAACCTTTTTTCTGCCTGAACACCATGGTTGTTTTCTGCCGAGTGCTTTCCTTTTTTTTTTTTTGGCTCGTTTGTCCTCCCTTTCCTTCTATTTGGGTTTACTCTATAGTTCTTTCCTAGGTTTTTGAGTTGGACACTCTCGCTAACGATTTTCCATTATTTTTGTTTTCTAGTATATGCATTTGCACAACTTTATTGAGATACAATTTATATATAGTTCATCTATTTGAAGTATACAATTCTTTTAGTATTTTCAGAATTGTGCAACCATCACCATCAGAAGAAGCTCCACACCCACCCACCGAGCAAGTCCCCCAGCATTAAGCAGTCTGCTTTCTGCATAGATTTGCCTGTTCTAGGCTCTGCTTTGCTGTCCCACAAAAGTCTTTTAATCCATAGAAGAAATTATTTTTTTTTATCCTCTTATATTGTTTCTTTCTAAAAAATCACTTTCACATTCACATAAGAACCCTTTTGCTAATTTAGTATTCGGGATTCATGGCTGTAGAATATCTAGTGAAAACATTATTCTTAGATCTTTTGGAGAAGTTGGCAATTACATTTCCTTAGATGATCCAATACAAATGCATACTATTACCAGCTCTGTTTTAAGTAGTATGGAAATGAGATCTGAAGTAAATGAACTCTCTCTCTCTCAAATGATCTCCTGGGGACTTCTTTTTTTCTATAAGTTAGTTGGATTGAAAGCACATTAAATCTTTCATTAATTGCTTCTAGTTCTTCCATTCTTTTTTAACCCCCACACTCATTACCATATTGAATTACCTTGATACGTACATTTTATAAACATGAAAGTTTATAAATGTATAGGATAATGCTTTTCTTTTCCCCAGCATGTTATTTTGAAAAATTTCAGCCCTACAGAAGACTTAAAGAACAGGACTACCAACACCTCTATTCATTCCCCTCACCTAGATCCAGCCAATTACTGTTTTGTCATATTTGAACTCTTCCTTCTCACTCCCTTACCTCTCTCATGTGTAATTTTTTCTGAGCAATTTAAAAGTTAAGGTGTAGACAGTGTACGTATCTGCAGTGTCTGTCAGAGTGTACTGTTTTGGAACCCTGCCCTTGGCGGGTGGTTTTCGCGTGTGTTTTGTAATTTTTGACTGCGAGCTCATGGGCACAGAGTAGGAGGTGCAAGCCTGCAGCTACAGAGCTCAGGAGAGGCCTTTTTTCTCTGTAGCACAAGCAGACCAGCCTCCTCCCCACCTCACTTTCTCTTTTCAGTTCTCTTGGTTTCTGGTGCTTGGGGATTTCCAGGTCTTTCTTTTGTTCTCCAGTAGTATCAGGCACTTGCAGCAATAGGGTTTTCTGGTTTTCTGGGCTATCATATGACTGTAACTGGAAGTTCCCCTGGTTTTCATGTTCACAGTTGAGGGACTCGGCACTTCAAGTCATTTTTAAGGCTCAGGTTTATTCTGTGAACTTTCAGCAAGTGACTCAAGTTGTTAACCTTTCTCACAATTTAACAAGTCCCGGAATCTTCGCTTCCAGCTTATTGTTAATCCTGATTACAAAAATCTTATGGGTTATTTTTTCTTAATGGTTGGGGGTTGGAGAAAGGGATGGAGTGGTGAAAAGCAGCAGGAAGGACAGTGAAGTTGTTAAGCTGTAGAAGGGCCAAGTGTGCCCTGTTTTGCTTGATCTTCCAGTTCTTAAGGGCATCAGCACATCAGTATTTAAATGTGTCAGAATGGTTTCCTTTTCAGTGCGATCAAGCAGGAGCAAAGTTATCACATTTTAAAAGATGAAAAGAATCATGGTTCACTCCTCTGCTGAGGTTGTAGTTTGAAGGATTTATGACTTTTTTAACATTTTCTTTTTTTAGGCAGGATCTTGTTTTCAACAGATGGAAACAGCTGTGTCTGGAGTATGTTCCCCTCTGCTTCTCATGAAATTTACTAGCAAATAATGGCTTGGGAACTCTGAAAGCTGAGAGAAACCCCTTTTGACAAACCTTGGCTTGGTTGTGAAACGCTCAGTTTTTTTAAAACTTGCCTGTAATTTTTAGTCTGCACATTTGCAGCTGCTCCTTTGTAATGTAGCATCCCTCTTTTTTTTTCCTCTTCTTTTGGTCCACTTGACCTACCTCTTTTCCCCCAGATTACCCATGTGGATGATCTCAATCCTGATATTTCATGTAATACCAAGAATGTCTGTTCGAGGGAAGGAAGGGGATGTATTTAGACACTTTTGGCTTAGAAGTATCAACAAACATTTTGGTATCTGATTAAGTTTAGTTTTAGAATTAGAAGGTAAACTTTTTTGTGATTGAGAGAACTCTATAGAATTTTGATTTTTCTTCTCTATAGTCAATGATTAGACTAAATGAGTAGTCCTTCACTAGGGAAATTTGGAATTGTCTGAGGAACTTTTGTTTAGCTTTTTACTTTGAGATAATTATAGATCCACAGGAAGTTGTAAAAATAGTAGTGATCCCATATACCTTCGTACAGTTTGCCGCAGTGGTGTATGTCTTACGTAGCTGTGCATCATATCAACATGAGGACATTGGCATTGGTACCTTTGGGACGACCCACAGACCTTATTCACGTTTCGCCGTTGGACATGCACCCATGGGTGGGTGTGTGTCTGGTTTGTCTCGTTATGTCACATGTGTCAGCTGGAGCACGCATCACCACAGTCAAGCTATAGAATGTTCCATCACCGCTGAGCTCTCTAATACTCCCCTCTATTGTCATGCTCCATCACCACCCCGCCCCATTCCATAGTGCCTGGCAACTGTGCCGATTTGTTCTCTGTCTCTATAATTTTGTGATTTTGTTAATGCTCTATAAATGAATCACACAGGTATATAACTTTCAGGATTAACTTTTTTCATCTAGCATAATTCCCTTTCCAGCTTCTGTTTATCAATAATTCATTCCTGTTTTTGTTGTTATTGTTGTTATTAAGTAGTATTCCACCGCAATTTGTTTAACCCACTTGAGGAACTTCCAAAAAAATACTTGTTTTGCTGATATAGTTATATCACTCCAACCACCACTACCTACCCGAAATATATCTGTTTTACTCTGCTTGTTTATCACCACATTTCTTTTCTTTTCATCTTGCCACGCAGTCTTATTTTTTGATGCATTTCAAAGTAAATGCAGTTATCTGTATGCTTTCCTCTGAATATTTCAACGTGCATACCATTAACTGGTTTTTAGTGTTTGTTTATACTTTCCCTTGGCATGAAATTTTACATACAGTGAAATGCACACATTTGAAGTATATGTTCACTGCGTTTTGACAATGTATACACAGGAACAACACAAACCTCCACCAAGATAGAAAAATTATACCCGTCTGCCAGCCTCAGCTTGCAGGTCAGGAGACTTACAGGGGGGCCCAGGCATTAGTCGTTGCAAAGGCCCCCAGCTCTGAGGAGGCTGATTCTGATGTAAGTCCTTGGTGACTTGACAAGCCGCCTTCAGGCCAGCAAGCATGTTTAAGATGAGGCTGGGGCTTCTGATCTCACATAGGTGAGCAATTTCCTCATTCCTGCAAGGCCACCTCCATCCTCAAGCAGACGGACCCACCAGAGGCAGCACAATTGAGAGCACTGTGCAGTGAACATCCATATACCCACCACCCACCACCCAGACTCCATGGTCAGCATTTCCCTACCTTCGCTTTATCATGAGCTCATCAGTGCAGTCCATTCTATTGTTCTGATGCATTTCACCAAATACAGGTTTTTTGTTTTTATTTTTATTGGAGTATGAAGTGAAAGTGAAGGTGCTCAGTCGTGTCCGACTCTTTGCGACCCCGTGGACTGTAGCCCACCAGGGTCCTCCACCCATGGGATTCTCCAGGCAGGAATACTGGAGTGGGTTGCCATTTCCTTCTCCAGGGGATCTTCCCGATCCAGAGATCAAACCCAGGTCTCCCGCATTGCAGGCAGACGCTTTACCCTCTGAGCCACCAGGGAAGCTGGAGTATATTATTGGAGTATAGTTGATTTATAATGTGCTAGTTTTAGGTACACGGGAAAGTGAATCTGTTATACGTATACCTATACTTATATACACTGGTGTTTTTTTTAAGATTTTTTTCCCCATATAGACCATTACAGGGTATTGCGTGGAGTTCCCTCTGCTACGCAGCAGGTTCTTACTAGTTATCTCTTTTGTGTATAATAGTGTAAATATGTCAGTCCCAATATCCCAATTTATCCCTCCCCTTCCCATCCTGTGGTAACCACAAGTTTGTTTTCTACATCCGTGACTCTGCTTCTATTTTGTAAATAAGGTCAAACGCAGTTTTAATCTCTCTATGATTCTGCTCCTTTATGGCACCAGCTTTTAAAATTAAGGCAGAGTTGGTGACCCATGTGAAAATAAGGAGAATCTGAGCCCGCAGATGGGAAAAGCATTTTCATTTGCTGCCGTCAGGGCTAAGACACATGTGTTCCCAAGGCCAGACATCCCGCCACTGCTCCACGAGGCCTGTGTGCTGGGGATGAAGGAGGAACCTCCCTCCAGAAGAAACGCACTTCTCCTTACAGCCCCGCCCCAGGTCGGCCAGTGGCCTTCCTGAACCTGTGTTCATAGATCCCAGAGGAAATCTCGAGGGTTTTCTGTCACTGCCCATCCCACCTTTTAAAATTAAATTAGTTCAGATGGGTGGATAGAACCTTAACGTTAAACACCGATTGTCTAAATATACGTGTAAAATGGGAACCGAGGGTCAGAAAAGAATTATATTCTCCAACTTGAGGACTCCAGCCGGAGAGAGGGAAACTGTAGCCGTCAAGGCCTACCTTTGGGCCTGGACGCCTTCCCCTTCTTTGCATCTGTAATTCCCATCACAGGGGTGCCTCATGCAAAACGCAAGGGACATATTGAATAAGCAGACTTGACTCACAGAAATAGAGGTTTTCCTCATGCCCTCAGATGATATCTTTTCATTTCTTGCATTGAGATGACCCATCACATTTTCAAGAAAATCTGGACTTCAGAGATACTTCTGGGGTTTCCGGATCCGTCTGGGGCTCCTGGGCTCCCTGTTCAGGCCGTAGGCTCTGCTGTAGCATCGTCCACTGGCTTGTCTGGCTCGTCCTGGTAGCTCACATTCTTCTGTTACGTTCCTTTCAGTGGCCAGCATCTTCCCAAGCCTGGGGCAAAACTTTGCTTTACTTGAATTAAGTTTGTGTCTCCTTCCTCTCACAGGTTCGCTCCACTCTTCCCTCCTGGTCGACAGCCCTTTTGTGCTCCGTCTCCACCCAGCGGGACCACCTAGTTCCCTCTGGGTTTGGGGTTCCTGGTGGAGATGGCAGTGCCCACATGGAAAATAATCGGCCTGCTGTGTGTTTTAGAGGCATAGCGTTTTCATGGGCGCGTTTTGCCTTCCAGAGTGTGAAGGGTCTTGTTAAGCATATTGATCCAAAAATGTGGTTCCTGGTTTGAGGAAGGAAACGAAAACTCAGCAAGTGTTGTGAGAGGCAGGGGACTTTCAGGGTCTGGTTCTGGACTTCCAGCCCCAGTCCTGCTGGGGAATGAAATTGACTCCCTGTGGCCTTCCTGATGCCCTGGCTGTCCTTCTGCTTTGCTGGCCTCCGTGGGCCTGGGGACAAGCTGGGTGCTGGCCTGGGAGCCCTGGTCTCAGATCCTGGGCAGAGAGAAAGTGTGGGGAGGGCACAGTGGAGCCGGCACGGAGATCCCTGGGGGCTTCTCGGGTCTTATGCTGGGTTTTCAGCCCTGACTCTGACCTCTGAATCATGCATGTCTAATTAAAGGTCTAGAGTCGTTGCTTTCTTCTTTAAGCAGTAATTCGGTAATCTACCAGTCAGTCGTAGCAGTCCTGCGCTTGCCCGGCCGTCTCCTCCATCTGCACCCTGTGACGGCACTACCGCATCACACGGTGGCTCCTCTCTGATGAACTCCCCTGGGGGCTGGCCTCACCTCTTCGTGTGGACCGTCATGTCTCCTGGAGCGGGAGACCAGCTTTTGGCGATGCTCCTTGGCTTTCACTGCCCCGTCTGCTGGACGGTCTCAGCCCTCCTGGGCTCTCATATGTGGCCTTTCGTAGTGGTCAAGTCCGAACAAGAGAGTCCGAGTCTCTTCCCGGTCTGTTCTGTGTAGCTCTCTTGTTTTAGAAGAGTAATAAAGGAGCAGGGATGGATGAGCCTGCTCCTTTGATCTTTCCCGCTTCCCAGAGCAAAGGTAGAGAGAAGGCTGTGGAGGCGGCAGGGCGGGGTCCTCGCTCATCTGCGGGGCTGGCGTCACTCTCCCGCGGCAGGGCCAGGACGGGCTCTGCGCTGCGGTGGTGCGAGGAGAGAGTGGACAAGTGTGGGAGCACCGCTTGGGCTTTTCCCCGCTGCTTCCACTTGAGTGTTTTCTAAAGGAACCGTTTCTCTGGTTTGAATAAATGGCAGCGCTGGCTAACTGGAGTGAAGGACCTCGGTGTGTATTCAGTCTGCCTTCCCGGCCCCTCACCTGGGGTTAAGGAGTTTCGCCCTTTGTGTGCAGAACCAGGGTCCTGATTTCAGGCTCTTGGTGTCTCTTGTGGAAGAACTTGGTCCTCACGCTTGCCATGCCCTGGGCCCTCTGCAGGCCCACTTTCCTCTCGGAAAGGCTGTGGGCTTCATGACGGCACGGCCACTCTCTCTGCGGGGAGAGCCTGTCCCTTGCCCACAAAGCCAGAGGCTCTGTGGACTCAGCAGCTGCCACGTGGAGCCAGAAAGCCCTTGTTTCTGGTCTGTGGGGAGTCACTTCTACTGGAAAGGCATGGAAATGACGCCCATGACCGCTTCAAGTGAGCTTGGGGACAAAGGACCTTGACTTTACAGAAGAAAAGCAGCATAAACACGTTGTCCGTAGGGGTGATTATTGCCCTTCCTACCAAACTGAGCTTGCCCCAGGAGAGTCAGCCTCGTCTCTTAACTGCACGTGTCCTCGAAGGACCCAGATGGAGTCTCTCGCATCACAAGCTTTGGAGAAAATCAAAAAGAGTTTCTACCCCGGTCTTTCCTCAGTACACATTTTTATTGCCATTGACCCAGAGCCATTCCGGAGCTGCTCAGAATCTAGATCCATCCTTGCTGAGCTGGCAGGTTATATTTATGTGTAATCAGGACTATTTGTTGCTTTAGAAAATTCTGAGAGCTGCAGCCATTTTAGCTACTAATAGCTGGTGGTTATTTTTATAGGTTCCCCTTACCATTTCACTTCAAAAGTTGTTTTTTTTTTTTAATCTGTTTGAAATAGAAGGATCCATAGGACTCTTCATGGCTGTCCAGTGATTAAGACTTTGCACTATCAGTGCAGGGAGCACAGATTCAGCCCCTGGTCAGGGAACTAAGATCCCATGTGTCACATGGCCAGTAACAGAAAGAAAGAGAAAGATCTGTACAGATGAGTCAGAATCTTCCTCTTCAGAGGTCGGCGCATTTGGAGGTTGACTGTGAAAGGACGGTCTACTTCTGTAGGTCACAGTGGCTGTAATGTTTGTTCGCATGTCATTCGGCGGCTCTGGCCAGAGGCCTTGGAGAGGAGATACCGGGCTGAGCAGTCCTTCCTTTCTGAGGACGGACTGCTCATCAATTCTAGCGATGGTTATGGCCAGAACAGATTTGAAAGTCAGGCAGACAGTTCTTTCCGATGTCGGCGTTAACCTTTCTAGGTTAAAGAATGAAGGCAGCGTGGGCAGTCTAACCCAGAATGGGAACTGTGTCCCTGTACAGACTTAATGGGACAGAGTTCACAAGTAGCGTGTGGGAGTAGGAATCGCCACGTTCTTACCTCATGGAAGAGACCTTTAATACCAGTAAGTTCAACTGTCCACTTTAGGGATTCCCTTGAGAAGCAATTAGAAAACTCAGAGCTCTCTGGCTCTGGCCATTCTGTTGCCAGAAAAAGAAGACCAGCTTTACTTCCCCAGTGTGTTTATTCAGTGCCATGGCTTCTTCCGGTTCAGTTACTTGCTTGTTGGAACTCAAGACTTAGGGTTCTTGTTAAGATGGCGTTTCTCCTTACAAAGTCAACGCTCCGTACTTTCTTTCAGATTTGTTCAGAGTCTCCTGGTGTTTTCCTTCATTCAGAATCCGATGGCTCCAGGATCTCTTTGAAAACTTCCATTTTGCAAGCCTCCTCCTCCATCTCCCCACTCCTCTGACTCCTGTGTAACCCAAATGCTTATGTTTTTTTCATGCCAAGCAGATTTCTGATCTAAACAGATTTTAGTGGGTTATTCCAGTGCAAATAGATTTGGCGATAGAGTTTTGTTTGCTTAGCAAGAATCACCAGGTTTGATCAATACCTGGAGATTTTTTAAAAAGGATTTTTGTTGGGGAAGTGTCAATTTTATTTTTTAATTTTTTGACTCTGCCACACAGCTTGTGGGATCTTAGTTCCCCACCCAGGGCTTGAACCTGGGCCTTCAGCAATGAAAGCATGGAGTCCTGACCACTGGACCACCAGAGAAAATCCCCTTTTAAATGATTTAATTTGGTCATTGACTGAGAGGGCCTTGAGACTAGAAACCTTCCCTTAGCCCTAGAGGTTGGCTGATTCAGGGCATCGAGGTGGCTTGATTCCTTATCGTTCCTCTGGGTCTCTGTCAGTTTTGAACCTTCTAGTTCAAGTTCCAGAGTCAGAAGTCTTAGGAAGCAGGATAGAGCAAATGAAAACTTGATAAACAAGGGATTCATCACTCCAGGCCTCAGGACGGTCATCCGCAGTTGCTCTGCGAGGAAGGCGGTGCTGTCTGCCTGCCCT
>NW_011494867.1:1758676-1764423 GCF_000754665.1 Bison bison bison
CCGGGGGACTGAGGTTTTAGCCTTGCGCTGAGTGTTGGGGTGGGGGTGGGCAGAGCCGCTGTCAGCACCTCAGCACGTGTGGGGCCCGAGAGGGCAGAGCCTCTGTTCATGTGTCTGGTTCTGTAAGTACTCTGACACTTGACCTGCCCGCTTTCCTTTCCTTTCTCTGCAGGAGTGTATAGACCTGATGGTAGCCTGGGGCCGTCCCGTTAGGTGGGCTGTTCTCATCAGGGGTGGGCAGCTTCTTCCTTTTTTGGCTTCTCAGTGGCCATGTTGCAAGGGGCATTCTGAGAATAACACTGCAGAAACAGTGAAGCCCAGGGATAATTTCTCCACACCTGCTGGCCCAGCAGCGCCGCACGCAGGAGAGCCTACAGGGAAGGAAAGCAGCCAAGGCCTCACGCAAGGGTGAGAGAAGTGGTTACAGTTAGGGCAGTTTGGAGGAGAGTCGGAGCCCTGCTGGACGATGGGGGTCCCAGCCCTTCGTGTTGCCGTTGGGCACAGAACCAGTAGTGCGTCTCGTCATGCTGCTTTGGACAGAAACGCTTAGACTGAGCTTGACAATTTCTAAGACGTTGAAGTGAAAGTGACGGTGCTCAGTGTCCGCCTCTTTGCGACCCATGGGCTGTACGCCATGGGTTCTCCAGGCCAGGGTACTGGAGTGGGTGGCCGTTCCCTTCTCCAGGGCGTCTTTCCAGCCCAAGGATCGAACCCAGGTCTCCCACATTCCAGGCAGATTCTTGAACAGCTGAGCCACGGGAGAAGCCCAAGAATGCTAAGATGTTAGATAGTAGTAACTCTCAGTACTTAGGCTTGCTTTGGGTACAGCTTTTGCTGGTTGGATCCAGAAGTGTTTCCTTTCCTTTTCTCCTTTAAATAAATCAGATCTCTACTTACCACTGCCCAGTTGGTTTTCCCCATTTGAGTATAAATAACTGGATCCTGGCTTTGATCTCCAGCTGTCTAGTGTTTAGGATCTGTGAAGGGAGCCCTGGAAACGTCCCTGACCTGGCCCTGCTGGAAGGTCCCACTTTCGGCTGTCTTGGGCTCAGACGCTGGACTCATTATAGACCCTTGGCAGTTACCTTCCCTTTTGCAGGCTTGGCGTCAGATATCTGTGGGATTTGAAAAAGAACATCATCATAAATCAAGATGTAGCCCAATAAACCTCTGGTATCAGAGAAAACCAGTTTTTCTGCCATCAAAAGACTCTGGTTCTTGATGTTTGTCCTTAGGTCTTATTTGATCCTCCCAGTTGTGAGCAGAGAAGTATTTGGAGCCCAAAGCTTGAGTTTTTTCACTCTGCCTGTGGTGACTGCTGCTGCTGCTGCTAAGCCGCTTCAGTTGTGTCCGACTGTGCGACCCCATAGACGGCAGCCCACCAGGCTCCCCCGTCCCTGGGATTCTCCAGGCAAGAACACTGGAATAAGTTGCCATTTCCTTCTCCAGTGCATGAAAGGGAAAAGTGAAAGTGAAGTCGCTAGTCGTGTCCGACTCTTAGCGACCCCATGGATTGCAGCCCACCAGGCTCCTCCACCTATGGGATTTTCCAGGCAAGAGTACTGGAGTGGGGTGCCATTGCCTTCTCCCCTGTGGTGACTAGAAGTTGCCTAAGTCAGTTTTAAAATGGACTGAAGATCTTAGGCTGGTAGATTTGACAGCTCCCCTCTTCTCCTTCAGGCTGGCTTTGTTTCATCTGACCCTTGACAGTCACGTTGTTTTATCTTCCTTCCTCTCCACACCGCCCCCAACCCCCCACCGTTTCTGCCATCTCTCCTTGGTACTTACAGAGTCCAGCGATGTAGAGAGTTGGGGAAGGTCTATTTGACTAGACAGCTGGGTAAGTTAGGCTGATCCTACCTGGACCAAAACAAGAGGGATAAACTCTCTTAATATCTACTCATTTGAGTACCAGGGCCATGAAATCTGCCCTATCACACCAGCCTCAGAAGAGTTTAGGAGTCCAGACCCCTAAACTTGGCTGCCCTCTTGATCTGGGGGAAGACTTCTGAAGTTCTCTCTCCATTTCTCTGTACTCTGAGGGTGCTGGAGCTTCTTAACTACATGAAGGAGGAGGCTAAGAAAGCGAGGCAAGATCTCAGGAAGACTGCCCAAGGGTGACGACCTTTCAGGGGGACACGGTGAATTCAGACCTGCAGTGATGGTTCTGGTGTTCACACTGAGGGCTTTGTGATGGATTTAGTCAGAAGTAATCGGGGAAGGAGGACATGGAGAATATCCTTGTACCAAGTATAACTTTCACTCCCCCAGCTTTCTTTTACAGAATTAATCATCTTGTCACCAGCTCGGTTTAAAGTACTAATTCAAGAAATTTGTTTCGTCACAGCTTATGACCTGGCTGAGGCCTCTTAATGAGAAATTGGCCTAAGTGCAGTATTACCATGAGAGACTGCCCTTCTGAAGAGCCTGGCTGCTGAGACACTGGAAGACACTGGTTTATATCGTATTTCCTCTCAAGTTAATCTGTGAAACATAAATTATACTTTTGACTTGACAGAGTATCAGTGTTCTCACTGCTACCCTGCAGCTTAGATCCTCAGAAGGATCTAAGCAAATGTCTGTTCAGCAGCTTCAAAAGCATCAAGACAGTTTAAAGAAGCTGCTTTGACAGACTTGTTACATCTCATTTATAATAACACGCTTGGAACCTTGTTTGTTTAAGAGCGTCTCAGAAGAAGGTAATGCGTTGTAGTTGTTCCTAAGCACTTGGGAGGTTAGGGTGACAGGCAGACACCCCGTGTCTCTTCAGAAAAATGCATTTCTTAGTCATGTGGGAAATACTGCTCTTGCCTCAGAACCTCTGTAGGCCTCTCCAAAGGCAGCTGGAGAAGTTCCCTCCGACAGCAGCCCAAGGGTAACGCTTTGACCTTCTACTAAAGTTGACAGTTGCCAAGATGAGGTGAATTATTTATCAGAAAGGGTCGATTAAAAGATCTTAAATAGAAGGGAGTGCTAATATGGAATAGTCTTTGCCTTTTCCCAGCAGCTTTGGCCGCGCACCTGAGCTCTTTGTGAGTGTCTCTCCAGGCCACTGTAGGTGTTGGAGGTTTCGCAAGGGAGGGCTGGGGGAGGATGCTGCACGGGGTCCATGGAGGGCTCTCAAAGCAATCTTCTGAGGTTTAGCAGCCAGCATGTGAGGAACTAATATCTCCTTGCCTTTTCTAATAGGGGCTCTCTCTTTTTTTAAACAGGAATATCAATTCTGAAAATATTTTAGAATATTTATCATGTGTGAGGCCTGAGGCTTCCTAACGGTTTCAGCTCACCTGAAAATAGTACTGCTTTTCTTCAGGGGCAGTAGAAACCAAGGGTGTTGGGAAATCCATGGCGGTCCAGCTGTTAGGACTCCACGCTTTTGCTGCCTGGTTGGGGAACTAAGATCTGATCTGCAAGAAAAAGAAAACTGAACTGAAGAGGACCCACGGTCATCACTAATTTCAGATTCGTAAGCCTTAGAATTAGAACGAATCTTAGAGGCATAGGCCAGTCTCCTCACTTCACATGTGAAAAAGTGGGGACTCAGAAACATCATGATTTATAACCTTGATAAGAATGCACATATTTTAGCTTCCTGCTTAGTCCCTTTCCCACTGCAGGGGCTGCAGGCTGGGCCTTTGGAGCCCGGAGATACACAGGCGTCCCTTTAGGGAAGGTGGAAGGAGCCTCCAGCCTGGTGGTGCTGAGGTGTGTTCACATTCCTGGAGGCCCGGGATTGGGACAGGCACTGACAGCCAGGCTCCACGTGGATGGTGCTTTCACCTTATCCCCTTCATCTCCAGCTCTACTCCTACCCCACCCCGCTGGCCTCACCATTTGCCTTGGATAGATGTCCTTGTTCTGTTACTTTAAAAAATATGTATGGTGGAGTCTCGTATGTATATTTTAAATCTCAGCTTAAAGATCTTGATGAGTGACCCCTGAGTGGAGACAACCCGCTGGTGGTCTGAGAGTGGGTCCTGAAGTCTGTGAGGTCCCTTTCTGAGCTCTGAAGTTGTGTGGCTGTCAGCAAGGTGGTACTCCTGCCACCAGCTCCGCGGATGAGGGAGGGCCCCGTTCCTGAGGAATGAAGATGGGAAACTCTGGGCCCAGAGTCACTGCATTTGTTCTCAGTAGAAAGCTGGGGACAGGCGGGCTGTGACCTGCCTGTGTGTCTGCCTCCCCACTGCCGGGGGAGGGGCTGGAGGAGAAGTGGAGGCTGTCTTCCAGCTCAGGATTCTGCTGAAACGGGTCTGTTCCCATTATCATTATAGCTCTGGAGACCTCTGCATTTCCAGGTCACCCCAGGGAGTGTAGGAGTGTTATTCCTAAAAACTTCTCCCCTGCCTCATCTCACGTTGGGCAGTCTTTGACAGAAGGCCTGATTTTAATCCCAGACTCAGTTGCTCTTCCTTGATTGACACGGAGGAACCAGCCAGAGCCTTGGTGGGCTCCCCATCCCATTTCTGCGTCCGGTTCTCCATGTGGTTCCGGGGCCAGCCTGCCTGGGCTGGGATTCGACGCCGCTCCATCCTGTCTGGCCTTCATGTCTTGGTGCCTCAGTTTTCTCCCCTGTAAATTAGGAATAATCGCAGTGCCCAGCACAGAGGTCCAAGGGCTTACATGTAGTCCTGCAAATAAAGCGCCCAGCGCTTGTGCCAGGCTCAGCTCCAGGAACACGTGCCTCTGTTCTCATTTCCCTGTCCTCCTCTCCCCCCTTCCCCTCCTGCCCACCTCCTGGATGGATGGAGACCCCGTGAGCAGCCGGCGCAGAGCTGCTGCGGCAAGAGCACGGAGACCTTTCCAGGCTGCGCTTGGCGCCGGCCTGTCTTGGGTCGGTGAGAGTCAAAGAGGCTCTTTGCAAGGCTGAGCGCTCCACCCTGCCCTCAGCTCACTGTGCGTCCTCCGCGCCCCAAAGAGGACCCCACATAGGGCGCTTGGAGCTCCCGCTGGTGCGCAGAGCTCAGAGCTGGTCGCCCAGGAGTGTGGTATTTGGTGAATTGAGGCGACGCAGCTGGTCTTCCTGGAGACATGGGGTATTTCTCACCTTATCTCATGCGATGGGGGTGGGGTGGGGTCTGGCTCCTGTGGTCCTTGCCCAGTAGCTGTTGTGCCTTCAAATAAGGGAGAAAGGAGTGTGCTTTCATAGAACTGGGAACTGTACCAGTCCCATTGTAGCCATGCGTTCCAGGAAACAAACTCACTCATAAGGATGGTGCAGATAGTGAAGTGCAGTTTGGTACACCGGCGGGCCCAAGGCAGAGTCTCCTCTTAGCCAAGGACCCTGACCAGTTTTTGTGAAAACCTTATATACCCTAAGCATACGTGCCCAAACCCACCTCCCCAGATTCCCTGAAACTAGTCTGAACAAAGGAAGAGAAAGATACAATCAAAGTTAACCTGTGATTCATGTGCCTTAAGCCTAGGTAGTTAACAGAGGACAATTATCAATAGGCCTTTGGTCATACCCCAATAAGCATAATAGAATTTATGATTCTATTTGGTTACACAGATAATTAGGCTATTCTTTTAGGCATTGGAGAGTCTAGGTATGAGCTGTGGGGTTCTTCCATCTGGGGGGTCTGGTTTTCCAGCTGGTATGTTGTTTCCATAGATACTGGGCATAGAGCTCAAAGTCCACAGTCCAGCCTAAGATGGAGCCTGTTCTGTCTTCTCCTTCACCATTGCTTTGACGACTACAGTAGAACCCGTGCTGCAGGCAGGCAGGCAGGGCTGAAGGCGGGGTGGGG
>NW_011494867.1:1764523-1803062 GCF_000754665.1 Bison bison bison
GAGGCTCTGCCGCTGCTGCCTGGCCTGGTTGCAGGGCCCCTGGTGCTCCCTTGTACAGACTCACCCTGGGTTTTTCAGTACGAGTCATTCGTCAGGCCTGGACCACTGGTTTTGCCCTATTAATAAGTAGCAGTTTCAATCACTATGATTTTCACCGAGTACCAGGGATAATTGGGGTGGGGGTTAGGGAGTGGGATTGAGTGCATTATCACAGGGTCAAATACTGCAGAGGGTTGAAAGTAAAAGCTTGTGTCCCTTCTACCGCGGCAGCCTCTGGTCTGTGGGTGACCGGGTACCCGTCACACACGGGTGTGTTTGCAGATGCACGTCCAAGCTCATGCTGCAAGCAGGTGTGGGTTGCTTTGTTTTCTAAGGGTGTCACACTCTACATATTGTTCGGCAACTTTTTAAAATGTGGACAAATTCTAATATTTAGAAATTTTTGTTTTAAATTTTAGTTGTCCACTAGCCCATCATATGGACGTTCCACAGATTACTCACCAGACTTCTATTAACCTTGAAAATAAGGAGAGAAAGTCTGAATAAGGGCCACTTGGCACCTCTTCTCCATCCGGTAGCCCTCCCAGCTCTGCCGCAGTTGGGAGGTACTGTCTCTGGAGAAACTGAGTGGGAGTTTATGGACTTGGGCAGACACCAAAGAAGGGAAGGTGGGAGTGAGGTACCAGGCCAGAGGTAGGAGGATCGGATGAGAATGCACACTGTACCCGGAGGCTCCGGATTCAGAATAGAGGCTGCCAGAGCTGAAGTTCCATTCAGAATTAAACTGGGTTTTCAGGGGGACTACTTTTATTCTTAAATGCATTTGAAATAGCAAAGTCAACTTTTACAAAGAAAAAGTGGACTTTTGCATCAGATACAAGTTAACAAGCCATAGTAATAAAAGAAGTATGGGATCTATGCCAGAACAGGTGATAGACAAAAACGGAATAGAAGACAGGTCTCAGAAACAGACCCGTGTATATGTGGGAACTTAATATACTATAAAAAGGTACCCCAGGGGACTTGTCTGGTGGTCCAGTGGCTAAGACTTGACCCAGTGCAGGGGGCCCGGGTTTGCCCACTGGCCCGGGAACTGGATCCCACATACTGCAACTAAAAATCCTGCATGAGGTGGCTGAAAGGATGAAGATGGGAGGTCCCACATGCTACACCTAAGACCTGGCGCAGCCAAAAGACGTAAGTGAATATTTAAAAAAATAAAAAGGCACCACAGATCAATGAAGAAAGGATGAGTTGCTTAGTAGGTAGTGTTGGGAAAACGGACTCATCAGTTGGAAAACCATAAACCAGTTGACCACATCATATCACATACGATGGTAGATTCTGAGAGAATTAAAGGCCTAAATGAAAGTGGTAACACCACAAAATTAATAGAGGCCCACTCTCCTTTATCCACAAATGTGAAACCCAAGAAGCTCTGAAAACCAAAAGCTCTCTCCTAACCCACAAGGCAGGAAAACTTGAGGTGAATCGTTTTGTACATTTCCTTCTCCTGCTGAATGTGAGTATCACACATTTCACTGCCGTGTTTTATCAAACTTACTGTGAAAACTTACATTCAGAAAAATTAAGATAGTCATCCATTGGGCACCCATATATCTACAGCTGAACTCAATACTTATCATTTTGGTCTATTTGTTTAATCTATATATGTATATTTGTATATTTTTCCCCCTTTTTTAACTGGACCATTTGAAATAAGTTGCAGACATTGTGATACTCTATACGTACTGCTATGTACTGGTATTTCCATAAGGAAAGAGACATTATCCTACAGACTCATGATCAGATCATCAGATCAGTCACTCAGTCGTGTCCGACTCTTTGCAACCCCATGAACTGCAGCACGCCAGGCTTCCCTGTCCATCACCAACTCCCGGAGTTCACTGAGACTCACGTCCATCGAGTCAGTGATGCCATCCAGCCATCTCATCCTCTGTCGTCCCCTTCTCCTCCTGCCCCCAATCCCTCCCAGCATCAGAGTCTTTTCCAACGAGTCAACTTTTCGCATGAGGTGGCCAAAGTACTGGAGTTTCAGCTTTAGCATCATTCCTTCCAAAGAAATCCCAGGGCTGATCTCCTTCAGAATGGACTGGTTGGATCTCCTTGCAGTCCAAGGGACTCTCAAGAGTCTTCTCCAACACCACAGTTCAAAAGCATCAATTCTTTGGCACTCGGCCTTCTTCACAGTCCAACTCTCACATCCATACATGACCACAGGAAAAACCATAGCCTTGACTGGACGAACCTTTGTTGGCAAAGTAATGTCTCTGCTTTTGAATATGCTATCTAGGTTGGTCATAACTTTCCTTCCAAGGAGTAAGCGTCTTTTAATTTCATGGCTGCAGTCACCATCTGCAGTGATTTTGGAGCCCAGAAAAATAAAGTCTGACACTGTTTCCACTGTTTTCCCATCTATTTCCCATGAAGTGGTGGGACAGGATGCCACGATCTTGGTTTTCTGAATGTTGAGCTTTAAACCAACTTTTTCACTCTCCGCTTTGACTTTCATCAAGAAGCTTTTGAGTTCCTCTTCACTTTCTGCCATAAGGGTGGTGTCATCTGCATATCTGAGGTTATTGATATTTCTCCTGGCAATCTTGATTCCAGCTTGTGCTTCTTCCAGCCCTGCATTTCTCATGATGTACTCTGCATATAAGTTAAACAAACAGGGTGACAATATACAGCCTTGATGAACTCCTTTTCCTATTTGGAACCAGTCTGTTGTTCCATGTCCAGTTCTAACTGTTGCTTCCTGACCTGCATACAAATTATTCAAGAGGCAGATCAGGTGGTCTGGTATTCCCATCTCTTTCTGAATTTTCCACAGTTTATTGTGATCCACACAGTCAAAGGCTTTGGCATAGTCAATAAAGCAGAAACAGATGTTTTTCTGGAACTCTTTTGCTCTTTCCATGATCCAGCGGATGTTGGCAATTTGATCTCTGGTTCCTCTGCCTTTTCTAAAACCAGCTTGAACATCAGGAAGTTCACGGTTCACATGTTGCTAAAGCCTGGCTTGGAGAATTTTGAGCATTACTTTACTAGCGTGTGAGATGAGTGCAATTGTGCGGTACTTTGAGCATTCTTTGGCATTGCCTTTCTTTGGGATTGGAATGAAAACTGATCTTTTCCAGTCCTGTGGCCACTGCTGAGTTTTCCAAATTTGCTGGCATATTGAATGCAGCACTTTCACAGCATCATCTTTCAGGATTTGGAATAGCTCAACTGGAATTTCATCACCTCCACTAGCTTTGTTCGTAGTGATGCTTTCTAAGGCCCACTTGACTTCACATTCCAGGATGTCCGGCTCTAGGTCATTGATCACACCATCGTGATTATCTGGGTCGTGAAGATCTTTTTTGTATAGTTCTTCTGTGTATTCTTGCCATCTCTTCTTAATATCTTTTGCTTCTGTTAGGTCCATACCATATCTGTCCTTTATCGAACCCATCTTTGCATGAAATGTTCCTTTGGTATCTCTGATTTTCTTGAAGAGATCCCTAGTCTTCCCCATTCTGTTGTTTTCCTCTATTTCTTTGCATTGATCGCTGAAGAAGGCTTTCTTATCTCTTCTTGCTATTCTTTGGAACTCTGCATTCAGATGTTTATATCTTCCCTTTTCTCCTTTGCTTTTCGCTTCTCTTCTTTTCACAGCTATTTGTAAGGCCTCCCCAGACAGCCATTTTGCTTTTTTGCATTTCTTTTCCATGGGGATGGTCTTGATCCCTGTCTCCTGTACAATGTCACAAACCTCATTCCGTAGGTCATCAGGCACTCTATCTATCAGATCTAGGCCCTTAAATCTATTTCTCACTTCCACTGTATAATCATAAGGGATTTGATTTAGGTCATACCTGAATGGTCTAGTGGTTTTCCCTACTTTCTTCAATTTAAGTCTGAATTTGGCAATAAGGAGTTCATGGTCTGAGCCACAGGCAGCTCCTGGTCTTGTTTTTGCTGACTGTATAGAGCTTCTCCATCTTTGGCTGCAAAGAATATAATCAATCTGATTTCAGTGTTGACCATCTGGTGATGTCCATGTATAGAGTCTTCTCTTGTGTTGTTGGAAGAGGGTGTTTGCTATGACCAGTGCATTTTCTTGGCACAACTCTATCAGTCTTTGTCCTGCTTCATTCCGTATTCCAAGGCCAAATTTGCCTGTTACTCCAGGTGTTTCTTGACTTCCTACTTTTGCATTCCATTCCCCCACAATGAAAAGAATCATAATCGTCAACATTAAAAAAAATTAACAGTAATTCCATAATATCATCTAGTACCCACATTCACACCTGTCCAGTTATCCCCCACGTTTTTCCCCACTGAACACGTGTTTATTGAGCATTTGAGCATTATTTGTCTCAGTCAGTTCAGTTAAGTCACTCAGTCGTGTATGACTCTTTGCGACCCCATGAATCTCAGCATGCCAGGCCTCCCTGTCCATCACCAACTCCCGGAGTTCACTCAGAGTCACGTCCATCAAGTTGGTGATGCCATCCAGCCATCTCATCCTCTGTCGTCCCCTTCTCCTCCTGCCCCCAATCCCTCCCAGCAACAAAGTCTTTTCCAATGAGTCAACTCTTCGCATGAGGTGGCCAAAGTACTGGAATTTCAGCTTCAGCATCAGTCCTTCCAAAGAACACCCAGGGCTGATCTCCTTCAGAATGGACTGGTTGGATCTCCTTGCAGTCCAAGGGACTCTCAAGAGTCTTCTCCAACACCACAGTTCAAAAGCATCAATTCTTTGGCGCTCAGCTTTCTTCACAGTCCAACTCTCACATCCATACATGACCACTGGAAAAACCATAGCCTTGACTAGACGAACCTTTGTTGGCAAAGTAATGTCTCTGCTTTTATGCTATCTAGGTTGGTCATAACTTTCCTTCCAAGGAGTAAGTGTCTTTTAATTTCATGGCTGCAGTCACCATCTGCAGTGACTTTGGAGCCCAAAACAATAAACTCTGACACGGTTTCCACTCTTTCCCCATCTGTTTCCCTTGAAGTGATGGGACCAGATGCCATGATCTTCGTTTTCTGAATGTTGAGCTTTAAGCCAACTTTTTCACTCTCCACTTTCACTTTCATCAAGAGGCTTTTGAGTTCCTCTTCACTTTCTGCCATAAGGGTAGTGTCATCTGCATATCTGAGCTTATTGATATTTCTCCTGGATATCTTGATTCCAGCTTGTGCTTCTTCCAGCCCAGCGTTTCTCATGATGTACTCTGCACATAAGTTAAATAAACAGGATGACAATATTCAGCCTTGACAAACTCCTTTTCCTATTTGGAACCAGTCTGTTGTTTCATGTCCAGTTCTAACTGTTGCTTCCTGACCTGCATGCATATAGGTTTCTCAAGAGGCAGATCAGGTGGTGTGGTATTCCCATCTCTTTCTGAATTTTCCACGATTCATTGTGATCCGCACAGTCAAAGGCTTTGGCATAGTCAATAAAGCAGAAATAGATGTTTTTCTGGAAGTCTCTTGCTTTTTCGATGATCCAGCGGATTATTTGTTTACTGTTCATTGAATAATGTTTAGTGAAAATTGTTGAACACCTGCTATTGAGGTCACTCCGGAAAATACAGAAATAGAGATGTGTTTGCTGTCCTTGGGAACAGTCTAGTGTGGGAGAAACAGACATACAACAACCATATGCCAAAAAAAAAAAAAAAAATGATGCAGGACAGGCTGCAATAAATGCCATAGTACTGGCAGAAACAAAACTCTGGAAGGACGAAGCAAGGAATCATTGATTTCTTCTGGAGCGGCCTTCCTCCAGCTATAGCTTTTGTTGGGAGAAAACTAACTACTTTTCCTGGTCCTAACTCATTCCCTCTCTGTTCAGACCTTAATGTGATTCTAATTTGAGTGATATTTGGCCTTAAACCAAAAATTTACTTCTTTAGATGGCTTTATTGAACTAAGATCCAGCCAGGATTCTAGCCATTATGTTTGGTTAGTATGTTTCATTCCTCTTGATCCAGAACTGTGTGTGTGTGTGTGTGTGTGTGTGTGTGTGTGTGTGTGTATGTGACATTGACTTCCTGTAAAGACCAAAACCAACTGACTTATAGAATGTCCCTCATTCTGGATTCAGAGAAGGCAATGACACCCCACTCCAGTACTCTTGCCTTGAAAATCCATGGATGGAGGAGCCTGGTAGGTTGCAGTCCATGGGGTTGCGAAGAGTCGGACACGACTGAGTGACTTCACTTTCGCTTTTCACTTTCATGCATCGGAGAAGGAAATGGCAACCCACTCCCGTGTTCTTGCCAGGGACGGGGGAGCCTGGTAGGCTGCCGTCTATGGGGTGGCACAGAGTCGGACACGACTGAAGCGACTTAGCAGCAGCATTCTGGATTTGTCTGATTTTCTCATGGTGTCGTTTAACCTGTTTCTCTAGATACTAACTACCCCTTGCATTTCTTTATAAACTCAAAGGTCTGGAATAATTTCCATCTGAACATTTTTGGCAAGAATGCAGGTGTTGTTGCCGTGCACTTCATATACGTGATGTAAGGACACACGTGATGAAATGTCAGGTTTTCCACCCTAGCTCTGTTAAGTTTAATAATTTGGTTGACATGGTGACTACCAGAAATTTCCCTTGTAAAAGCCCTTTTTTTTTTTCTTCCCTCCTTGCAGTTAGCCAGTTACTTACAGGGCAATTCATTGGTGACTTGCAAATATCCTGTTTTCCAATGTCCAAATTTTTAGTGTTCTGATGATAATACCTAATGGCTTTATTATCCATTGGTGATTCTTACCTTAATTATTTCCTTGGTGGGTCACTTCAAAACTATTAATCTGTGTAATATGTGCTGTTTTAGACTTTAATTAGGAGTATCACATGATAACACCTTTCTTAAGTCTGGAACAGTCTGAATTCCAAAACTCCTTTGGCCCCAAGGTTTGCAGATAAGGGATTATAGAAAAGCAGGGAGGAGTATAGAGTATCTCCGTGTCACAGGAGCAAGAGGAGTATTGTAAAGCACAAATAAGGCAACAAACACAGATGGCATTTAAAGCCTTGAGACTCAGAAGGGAGAGGATGTAGAAGAGAATAAAAGGGGAGTCTGGACTGAGCCTTGAAGCATAGACTATTATTATGTCTGTGCTTGTGGTTGGGAGGAAGAAGAGGAAATAGAAAAGTAGATAGCGCAACCAGCAGAGTAAGAGGAAAACCAAGAGTCCGGGTTAGGAGCCAAGTGGAGAAAGTGAGTCACAGAGGCGGGAGCGCCGACCTGGCCCTGCTCCCAGGAGAGCTCAGGTAGACAGGACTGAAAGGTGACTGTTAGGTGTGGTGGCCTGCATGCCGTGGTGCCCTTGACAAAGCAGTTTCAGTGCAGTGCTGATGGCAAAAATCTTGTTGGAGTTTGCTTGGGGTGAGAGGGAAGAAAGGCGTTGTCAAATATAGACAACCTTGCAGAAGAGTTTTTGATACAAAACCATGAAAAGAAATGGAGAGATAGCTGTCAGTTGAAGCGGAATCAAGGCATTTTTCCAAAATTGGAGACATACTGGCCTATTTGTTTGCTGATGAGGATGATAAAGAGAAAAAAAAATAATAGTCACGTAGCCAAAATATCAATCCACATTTTGCAAGAACACCTATAAACCAGAGGGGGCATGTGAAGTAGATTGAAATGATTGCTCCCAGGGGAAAAGGTCTGCAGCGTGGATAATGGAATGACCCTTGGGAATGAAAGGACACAAGAAAAAGGCCTCGCTCAGACCCAAGTGCGGGGAATCGTGTGATCCAATCAGCGGGTGTGCTGGGAGATTGAAACAGGTCAGGGAAGAGACGTTTGGCGTCTTCAGTGAAACCAGTCAGTCAGCCTCCACTGACAGACATGTGAGGGTAGAATAAAGCCATTCCCCAGGCCTTAAAATGTAATCATCAGTGATTACCTCCAGGGAGTTGAACCTGGGGACTTTTACTTTTTCCCTTGTTCTCTTTTGTAGCTGTGGTTTTTGTGAAGTATCTGTGTCTTAACTAAGCAGTTTCACTTTGTGAAATTTACCCAAGGATGAGACCGGGCAAGTGCTGCCAAGACACCCTAAATCTAGTCTAGCTGTAGGGAGCTGGATACGTAAGTTATGTCCCTAAATCTAGTCTAGCTGTAGGGAGCTGGATACGTAAGTTATGTCTCCATGTAGTAGAATCCTGGGGTTCCCAGTTGGCTCTAGTAGTAAAGAACCCGCCTGTTAGTGCAGGAGATACAGGTTCAGTCCCTGGGTTGGGAAGATCCCCTGGAGGAGGAATACACTCCAAGAATTCACTCCAGTATTCTTGCCTGGGAAATTGCATAGACGGAGGAGCCTGGCTGGCAGACTGTAGTCCATGGGTCTCAAAAGAGTTGGATATGACTTAGAGACTGAGCACGCATGCACAGTAGCATCCCGCATAACCGTTTTTGAAAGAGATGAGATTATATCATTTCCATAGAAGAAAATGTATTTACAAATGAAAAAAGTAGATTTCAGAATAGATACCAAAAAAAAAGTCTCAACATATAATCCAGAAATATATTTTAAAAATAAAACCCTTTTCTTTCACATAAAATTGGCCTCAAAGTTTAGAGCTGAGTCAGCTTTCTCCAGGAGTGCAGTACACTGGGGAAGCCTTGAGCAGGAGGGTGGCACTTAGGACTGGTGAACATTTTGTAACATGCTTAAGTGACTGGGAACAAAAAAAAAATCCTCACACATGACACCATCCCCGGCAATGAAACAGAAGGAAGCAGCTCGCCAGACCAGGAGGTGTCATTCTGTGCGGAGGGCAGGCAGTGGGGCAGTGGCCCCCGAGACGAATCCTTTCTCAGGAGGCCAAGCTGGGTTCTGATCCATGCCCGCTGTTTCTTTTTTATGGATGATCTGGTTGATTGGTCTTGCCTATTAAAGCCAAACTCAAACACTTCTCTGTCCAAAAAGTTAAAGGCCCAGAGATCTCATTTTGAAGCGTGACCTTTGGAGGAAGGGAGCCCCAGGTGTGTGCGAGGGCCTCCAACACCAGCTGCGGGGGTGAGTGACGCCAAGGGTGGTTTTAGGGTCTGGAGTCTGCACAGCAAGTTCCAGGTCTCCAGCCACTAATCTCACCTCCCTCCAGGGCACGAAATATAATCACCCTAAGCCAAGCTTAGGAGTTGGCCCTGGTGACTAGGGCTGTGAGAACACACTTGCCTTTTTACCATGTGTCTATTTCCTTATTTGTCTGGGCCTTTTTCCTCTTTTTGAAATGAACCTGAAGCTCCCTTACCAGTTTATATTGGGTGCACTCAAAAACACGGATGTCCATTCCCTCCTCCCTGGTTTCATTCAGCAAATGGATGGAATCAAGCTGATGCCCGAGGGGGATGATCGGGCCGGGAAAAGAGGGAGTGAAGAGGAGCAAGAAGGAAGGCGGCAGGAAGATTGCTCTTCGGATAGGCATCTACTGTTTGGGAGCTTCATTTGCGTCTTGGCTTTTTGTTCTGGATCCCAGGGATATAAACTATGAATATACTATTCTTACCCGCTCCATTTTACTTCCAGTCTCCCCCACATGTTCATGTGTATTTCAGTGTGGTCCTGTCAATGTTGTTTTCCCTCAAGGCTCTGACTTGAATGTTCACAGTCTCCTAGACTGGGCGTGTCTGTTCCCGTGGGTTTATTCTCTAACTGTGTCTGCCTTAGTCCATATCTCCAGGGTAGATCTTCTCTCAGGGCCCCAGTTCCTTACACAAGACACACCATCGGCTCTACTTCCCGTCTTGCTCACGTGAGTTCCCCAAACTCACGTCCCAACTGAACTGTCGTCTTCTTTCCTGCCCCCTTTCTGTTGGCCAGTCTCCTAAGGTTTGTATATCCATGAAAACCACGGTCTACATAGTTTCTGAAGCCAGAAACCTGAGCATCATTTTTTAACTATGAATGCTTTTGCACCCATTCCTCTGACTTCTAAATTAAAAAATAAAAATCCAGGAGAATGAACATGTTGGAGATGTTTCTTCATCCATATGCTTATACACCAGGATTGGGCACGAAGTGTGAGGAAACACCAAAAAACTCAGTAATCAAGGTAAATAATTGTTCAGAGTTGAGTCAACCAGATGTCCTTTCTGGATTCTAAATCCACCGAATGGCCAATTGGGCAGTGAGTCCAGAGGCCTGCACAGCACAGGGGACCCTAATGTTTCCCCGGGGTTGGCCGGCAGCAGCGCAGCCTGGCCCCCCATCCACAGCATCTTTGGCCTGAAAATCCACAGCAACTGCATAACTGTTGAAAATGGATTCATCTTACAGTGTCTCCCCACTGGAGACTGTGGCTTATGCACAGAACAGTGTAACACACAGGATTAGCAATGTTGTAACACTCACACAGGCACCGAGAATTGGAGTAGGGAGCAGTTTTAGGTTTCGACTGTCCTGTCCGCCCCCTGCTTTTGCAGGTAAAGGTGGTAAAGCGAGCTGTGGCAGGAGTCGTCCAGCTGGAAACTGGAGCCTCTGGGAGCCGCAGCCCCAGGCCCGCAGCAAATGGGCCCCCTGCCCTTGCCTCCCAGCCAGGACCCTGTTGCCTCAGCGATGAGCCTGGGAGCTGCCATCCACACGCCCTCCCCAAGCGCCAGCAGCGAGCAGGAGTGAGGCGCCCTTTCAGCCCCCCTGCTCTCTCCCTGCCCGGTCCTGGACCATGTCAGCCAGGTATCCAGGTAAAGAAGGCACTTCAGAAATGGAGACCAGGCTTCCCTTCTCAGGTTCGTCATTTGCCAGCTTTTGTTAATAATGAGCCTCCCCCGCTTTATCCTTAGACCTCCCTCTGGTGCAGAGGGTTGCGTTAACGACGCTGCTCCTCAGTTTGTGGCGTGTTGTCGCTGGTCTGCGTAAGGCTGTCCCTCTGGGCTCTCGTTGACTGTGTCCGTTTCCTTGCTTTTATTCCTGTTCTCCATTCCCCTGCCCCCTGTAGCCAACCATGCAAGTGTGCTTCGTATATATTCTCTCCTTGTTGCGTTAGGAATTGTTGCTTTGTGTGCTATATGGTTTTGTTTTTGGATTTCAGTGACCACATACATATGTTTTTACCTTAAATGGCTCAGTGCTCCAGATCCTTTTGTATCTTTTGTCCAGTTGGCACTGGGTTCAGATTTCTCCTGTGTGTGCGTTTGGTCCATTGCTGATGCCTGCTGCACACAAACACGCCGTAGTGTCCACACTTGCATGGCACTTTCCTGCAGGCACTGATGCCTGCAGCTCGTTGCCACCCTGCGGTGGGGAACTTCCCGAACCATCTTCTGATGGTCCTGGAGGAGGATTTCTCAGGGAAACCTACCAGAAATGGGCTCACTCGGTCATAGAGCAGTGCACTTTATCCTATCATTTCTTCTAAAGATTCAAAAGAAGTGATTGTATCACGCTTTTCTCCATTTTCTCTGCTAAATGTTGAGAAAGTATGTTGCGTAGACTGCCCCAGCTTTTAGCCTGCGTCTGAAACCTTGCCGTGATACCATCCAGAAAACGGAGGCAAAGGTTGGGGCTGTATTCCCTTGTGGATCGATTTGAAGCATGAATTCCTTTACTCTGAGTAGTTGAGACTCACTCTGCTCCTCCTGTGTCCACGTGGAACACGATCCACGGTGCTGGGGGTTGTTCCAGTGTCCCGCTGTCCACGGCTTTTCTCGACCTCTGCCTGGAGGCATGGGAAGGCGGCCATCCAGCAGAGTTGCCAGCTTGAGTTGGTGCACGTTTGGCTTCTCCATGCGCTTGGCTGCCCAGTGCATGAGCTGGAATCGTGTGGTCAGCCCACAAAGTGGGTATGGAGGACCTGAGTGCACAGAGCCTTCAGAGTGGGCAGGTCGATACCTGGAGTGTTGAGCTGTATTAATCTTTGGAACACATGTTGAAATATTTATGAACAGACTTATCTGAAATTGTCTTCAAGGTAAACCAGGTGGGTGGGGTAAAGATCAGGTGACCGTGTAATTTATTGTCCAATCCTAGGCATGTTTTGAGACTGAACAAAGTGAAAGTAAAAGCCACTCAGTTGTGCCAGGCCAGAATCCTGGAGTGGGTGGCCATTCCCTTCTCCAGGGATCTTCCCAACCCAGGGATTGAACCCAAGTCTCCTGCACTGCAGGTGGATACAAGGGGGCTAGTAATTCCATTAGGAAGCCAAGTTTAAACCGTGATTGTCTCCACACACCAAGACATGGCCACCCCAGGGGAAAAAGAGACTGACTTGATCTGAGTTAATCACTGCTGAAGCTGGGTGATGAGTGCCTGGGAGCTCATTATATCCTGTTTTTTTGTATGTCTGAAATTCTCCAGACAGGCTTTGTAAAAGGAAATGTATCTATCAGACTATTGAAGCATTCAGAAGCTCCCCTGTCCAGGAAATGGCCCCTGGGTTCCTGGTGGCCCTCACCTTGGGGTAGAAGACCCAGGTCACCAGCTGCTGCTCTTCCGCTGCCCCTGGGCACTGCCCCAAGGGGGCGAGGGGTGGGGCTCTGCCCGCCCTTGTTGCTCGAAGCAGTGGGAACTTGAGGGTGTTCTAGCTCAGCGAGGCTTGGTCTGGGGGCAGCATGGGGGCAGGGCTGACCTTTTTCCTGCCCCCAGCGCTTTCAAGGCCTGCCCAGGTGGCAGCCAAAGCCCCACATCCGCTGTACACCGCAGTGCTGGTGGCAGGGCACCTGCAGCCTGTGCACACGCCCGTGTGATTACCACGCGCGCCCTCATGGGGACCGCAGGCGTGGGCAGGAAGCAGCGTGACCGCAGTGGGTTCTAACCGACGTTCCGTCTCGCACACTGATCCCACGTGGCGCTCCCATGGTGTGGCAGTTGCTGGAGCCCCAGGTGGCAGCAGGTGAACCTCTGCTGGGAACTGGCTCACAGTCTGATGTAGCCTCCACTTGCTGTCTGTCCCCGGTTATACAGCTGGAGCCTTCTCACCCAGTTCCACAAAGTGCAGTGTTTGTTCACCTGACAGATGTTTTCAGAAGCCCACCCTCTGGGGACACAGCAGTAAAGGGGCCTCCAGGGAGCGTGCGGCGTCGTGGGGGTGATGCAGGCGCAGCAGCCGTGAGCGCTGACAGGGTGCGTCTGGAGAGGGCTGGGTGTTCTAGGAGGGTTGTCTGAGACCGTGTGAGGGAACGGACATCGTCAGGGAGAGGGTCCTTACGGGGACCGGAAAGCCAGTGCAGCCCCGTGGGACAGGAGCAGGAGGGTGGCTTTCTCAGACACCGCTGATGGTTGGAGAAGTGACTTGCAGATACCGCCACCTGGGAGTCATTGGTAACCTTGGTGAGGGCAGTTTGGGGGGAGGGAATGGAAGCAGGGGGAGTGAAGAGGCCCATTGCAGACAGCTCTTTACAGGTGCTTTTCATGGTACGCGGGGCAGCTGCTCATTTACAGTGGTGGAAGTGGAACTGAGAGAGGATCGTGTTAGGGGATGCCTGGCCCACGTGCTGACTCAGTGGAGAGGGAAAGTGCATTTAATGGAACTTGTGAAGACCCTGATCGTAAGGAAGAGCCCTGGAGGGCCTGGTTCCATGTGTTTGTAATCTTTCTCTTGCTATCCAAATGGTGCCGAACTTTGGGGTTTTAAACCCAAACCCTTCTGACAATCTAAATCTACAGATTCATACCCAAGAAAAACACTCCGATTATGTTGTTTAGGGAGGTTGATGGATCCTCTGACATCTGTTCCAGGAGCACCCAGGTCAAGAGGCTACATGTCACATACGTTCCCAACGCCGTCAGTCCCTGAAGGCTCTGGAAATGGCAGGGAAAATGAGAGCCATATGGCCTTGCTTCTCTCTTCTTCCCGAGCAGATCGTCAGTTCCTTGAGGGTAAAGACAATGTAATGTTTTGCCTTGTTTCTTACGCTTAGTGACCGGAGTAAGAGCAACAGACTCCCTGCCTCCCTTGGCTGCTCCCCGCGTGAGTGTGGGGAGCGGCTGGCCGTGCGGTCCTCACTGACGCCCGAGACAGGACACCAGGCTTCGGTAACTTCCTGTCAAGCTGGCAGCTCCCCTGTAACAAGTTGTTCCTTTTGGGAAATAACCACAGCTCCTGTTATGTTTTGTGTTGGTTTCCTGTTACAGATGTAACAAATGATCACAACACAAATTTATTGTCTTACATTTTTGGAGGTTAAAATTCCTGAAATGGCCAAGGTTTCACCAGGATTGCATTTCTTGTGGCGGTTCCAGAGAAGCCATTTCTTTGCCTTTTGGAGCTTCTGGAAGCCACCCGCTCTCCTTGACTCATGGCGCCTTCCTTTGTCTTCAGAGCCTGCAGCTAGCATTTTCAAACATCTCTCTGACATCTGATTCCCTATCTCTTTTACCTTGTAAAGAATCTGTAACCATATTGGCCCCCTGCCCCCACCCCCCCCCCCGAATGATCCAGGATAGTCTTCCATTTTAAAATCCTTAATTTATCACATCTGTAAGGCCCTTTTCTCTATACAAGATAATATTTACATAAAGTAACTGTACTACAATAAAAAATATATTTTTATATAGAAACAGTAACATTTGCAGCTTCCAGAGGTTAGGGTGTGGACGCCTTTTAGGGACTATTATTCTGCCAGCCAAACACTTCTATAGCTATTTACACATATGTTCTCATTCAGAGGCTCAGTTGGTAAAATTATTCCTGGTTTACAGGTGAGAAAATGGAAGCTCAGAGAGGTCAGGTGATTTCCCCTTGGCTCCAAAATGCATGACTTGAGTGCTGAAATTCTGAGTCCTAACCACCTTGTTCCATTCTGCTTGGCTGCTCGTGTTTCAATTCTCATATCTTCCATGGATTTCAGTTAGTGATATTTGTCAGTGTTTATGTTCCTGATACCAATATTTGGGGAAATTGATGTGCTGACTCAATGAAATAAGGAAATGTCAAAACCTATGTAACGGTGGTTATCACAGCAAAAGATCAAAGTGAAGAAAGAATTCAATTCCAGTTTGCACGGCGTTCCCATTTCTCGTCAGCATTCATGGGCAAGGTCCAATACAGGGAATGCTTAGTGGCTTAGTATTTTGTCCACTGACATATGCTTGATTTTCACGTTGCGGCATGTTACTAGTATTTTGCTTGCCAGTCAGCCAGATTATGTATCATTAGGAGATCTCTGACTTTTTTAACCTTGCAACTATTATGAGGCAAGATGAGGCGGTTTTGCCATGTTCCTGCTACTGCAGTGGAGTCTCTTCCTTTACCCTCTTTGCTCCCCCACACCGACCTCTCCCATTTTTGTCTCCTAGACTCCAAGCCATCAGTATAGTAGCACACTTTACACATCTTGATAGGGGTCATTCGCTGTTTCAGGGATCTTAGAGTTGATGGCCCTTCCTGCCTGTGCTTTGTGTCTGGAGGGTCCCTAGGAAATCCTTTTTAACTCACTGGTCAGTACCTCATAGCTCTTTAGGGTCCCCTCATCTCTTTCTCTGTGGTACTCAAAGCTGTGGATGACAGGAAATCAAGGACTGAAGCATCTTCAGAAGACTGAAGGTCTTCTCTTGCCCTGACAGTTCTCTTTCACAGGATTGATCACTCCACTGCTCTTGAGCTCTCAAAACAACCTCTTTCTATTCTTTTGGCTTCTTCCTCTTTAGAAGCCATTTCAAAGCATAGTTGTGGCCGGCAGGATTGTGTCCGCTGAGTTCCTGCCTACATCTCCTTCTGTGTTGGAGGTGCGGATGAGCAGCGGATGCCCTGCTGAGAAGGGGCCAGGTCTCTAGGCCCAGGCGAGACGCCAGCCAGCACTCATCCTTGCAGATAACCCAGCTCAGCCTGCCGTGTGGCCGCGTGGCAGGGCCCGACCAGAGCTAACGGTTTCTGTGGAGCGTGTACAGCAGCGTGAGGTCCGCATCCTGAGACGATGCTGGGGGCTGTGGAGGGGTCTTCTGGCAGACCTCCAGTGACACGGAGGTCAGGGCTGTCAGCGTGAGTAGGTCGATGCAGGTCCCACAGTGCTAGGCAAATGGCGTTTTTCAGAATGAGCGGTCACCCAGATGAGAGTGTCCTGTCCATTCGCCGGGTGAGTCAGATGCTGGCTGAACATGATCTAATGGTGTGTTTAAGCGTTTTCTTTCTTGTAAGTGAAAAATCTCTATCAGGCTTATGTGCATCGGGATGGACAGTGCCTTCAGAAACCCAGAAATAAACTCTTGGTCCTGCATGGGTTTTGTGCAAAAATTTTTATCTTTGTCCTTTTCTCTTTGCTAACTCTCCTTCTCTCCTCCAACTGCACCTTCTCTGTCTCTCTCTCACACACACACCATTTTTTAAAAGTTACTTAAAAGTTGGAAATTTTATCGGTCAGGATCCCAGGACTTGGAAGAGTATGGGCTGACAATAGGGTGATTCCAAGTATAGTGCCATTTCTCTGGGAAAGTCAGCGGAGGGCACCTTTAACGTGTGAGGGTAGGCCTGCATGGCGCGTGTCCTGCTCAGACAGCATCCCCCTCAGAATCGGAAGAAGCGAGGCTCGCGTCTGCCGTCACTGTGGAGGCAGTCCCCATATCTCTGGGGGTGGTAACTGGCTTTTTTGCCTAAAACCCGGATATTACGTTCCCTTTGTCTCTTCTGAGGGAGGGGGCTCCTTGGCCCTGCTCCATGCAGTTGAGTTTATAAGGAGAAGCCTGAGCAGTCCTGCCTGTTCCACAGGTGCACTGCGGCATTGCCCAGACTCCAGAAAGCCCCCTCTAACCACGGCTGTGGGTGCTGGGTCCGGAGGATGTGGGCCTGTGCTGTGCTGGGGCTTGGAATGGAGGCAAGACCACCATTGAGAGGAAAGCATGGTACTTGGCTGAGTAACTGGGCATTTCCCAGCCAGCCTTGTCTGTCTTATTGCCTAGCTTATAGATAAGCCTAATATCTAAGAATCTGAAGGAATTCTGCCTTGATCCTTTGGGTCCTGGGCCATCTTCCTCTTTGAACAGATGAGCTATCCTTTAATTAAGACATCTCCATACTAAAAGCCAGATGTTCATCTGGAGACCACATCCACTGAGTCATGATTGGCTGCCCCTAAGTTTGGCCCAGCGTGCTAGCCATGCGATGAGGAGTTATCATTTGACAGTAATGTTTCCTGGTCAGTGGCTGGGGACTTGATCACTGTCACACGGAGCCTTTCATCCTTTTTGTATTTGTCCTTGCTCAGGCCCAGGTCATCAGACTGTCATGCCCCTTCTTGCTTCCCTCCACGCAGTAATCCTTCCAGGATAGTCCTTCCAGGGCCTCTTTATGGAAGAAATGGGTTAGAGGGTCAAGGGGAACGGGACCAGTTAGCAGCATAGCTCCTGCTCCTGGCAAATGCTTTTCCCGCTTTTCTCTTGGCCGGAGCGCTGGTGTCGCGCCCCACCTGGCAGGAGCGCAGCGGGGACTTGCCGTGGCCGTGGACGAGTTTGCAGTCAGCAGGCACATGCCCACATGCACAGCCTGCAGCTCTTGCCCTTGTTCCCATGATAGGCACTCCAGTGAGCCTGTTCTCATTTTGCCAATGAACGGGATAGATGTACTGATTGGGGTTCAGCCTGTATATTTAAAAAATATTTACGTATGTGTTTTTCATATATCCATTGATTGTAAGGCACATACATTTCACAATTTAACAACTAAACACAATTTAACTCTAAAATCAGGATGTGTCATATACTCACATGCCCAAATTACAACTGACAGCTTTTTTCTCTTTCTTGGAGGTTCATAATGGTGCCTCTTAAAATGATGGCAGGGGGGGAGACAAATCGAGAGAGTAGCTGACATATATACATTGCTGTGTGTAAAACAGATAATGAGCAGAAGCCTGCTGTGCAGAACAGGGAACAGCTCTGCTCTGTGGCGACCTAGAGAGGTGGGACCTTGGGGGATGAAGGGGGGTTCTAGAGGGAGGGGACATGTGTATCCTAGTAGCTGATTCACGCTGTTGTACAGTAAAAACTGGAACAGCATTGTAAAGCAATTATACTCCAATTAAAATAAATTGATGGCATCTTAGATTCCACAAAAATACATTACATAGGATAAGCTCATTTTTCACTTCTTTGCCCAAAGAATTTGTACATTTCCTCAAATAGGCAGATTTACTAGCAAGTCTCTGGATGTTCAAGTTGCACTAGGTGCAGCCCAGTAAAATGGCCACCTCATATTTCACATGACTGTGCTCTGCACAGAGCACTTGCATATCCACTGTTGGTTGGATTTTAGAACTATATTGGAAAGAAGGCAGGGTGCTATCCTATGCAGATATTACTGAGGAGCTTGTACAAAGCCACCTGGCTAGTGATAGAGAGAGCCTATTTCTTCTGACTCCTAATATAATTTTCTTTCTTCCAGACCAGTCAGCCTAGAATCCAGAAACAGCAAAAATACACTGGTGTCTCTTCCTTGCTTAGAGTAGAGAATGGAAGTCACTACTGAGAGAATCTTTATAGTAGGCAACAACTGGGAATCTAAACACCCACAGAAGAAGATAGCCAAGCACAGTATATTATTACTGTAGAATGCAGAGGCATTGAAAATGACACGTATGTGGACTGTTACTGATAAAAGTGAATGTATATTTAAAAGAGGGAAATGTGGATATGTGGGCAGAGAGGCTTCTAATCAGAATGCACTTCTCATTGCTTTGATTCAGCTGCCAACCGTTGACCTCTTCCAGTAAGCAGGGGCAGGCAGGGCCTGGAGGAGTCATAAAGGCTGAACTCCTGAGCAGATGCTAAGACAGAGAGGTTATGGAAAAGGAGACAAGAGACCCACCTGGAAGATGGAACCAAGACACTTGACATTACAAGTAGTAGGGGCACTCAAAGGAGAAAAAGGTAAAGGAAGTGGGTATCAGTGAGGACAGGCTAGAAATGGGTTAAAATGTAATAGCAAACAGTCCATATGGTCAGTAGTTTAACTCAGCAAGTTTATTTTCCCCCGTGATGCAGTAGCCAGTGCAGGTGTGGGAGGAGGGGGTTTTGCTTGTTGTTGTTGTTCATGAACGAAAGGTGACAGAGGCTTTGAATCATGAACTATTAATAGCACTTGAAGTGGGCCTGGAAGTGCATATATCACTTCTCCTATTTTATTCACCAAAGCAAATCACAATCCCACTGTCAACTTCAGACAGAGGCACATGTGTTCCTACCATACAGCCGGAAGGAGGAAAGCTAGAAATATTTGGTAAACGGCACTCCTGACCTACCATGAACGGAAAAAACTTAAGATACATCTAAGAGTATCCTAGTAATATTGCTTAACTCTTAGGATGGAAAGAAAAATCTTTCAAGGTTTCAGGCCAAAGGAACATACCATTTACAAAGGAAAAAGAACCACACTGCCATCAGATTTTCTATTTGCAACTCCAGGAAGCTAAAAAATGATAGAATTTTATCTGCAGACCACTGAGGAAGAAAGGAAGGCAACTCAAGAATCGTATACCCATGCAAACTTTTATCTAACATGGTTCAGTTCAGTTCACTTGCTCAGTCATGTCTGACTCTTTGCGACCCCATGGACTGCAGCACGCCAGGCCTCCCTCTCCATCACCAACTCTCAGAGCTTGCTCAAACTCATGTCCATCAAGTCGGTAATGCCATCCAGCCATCTCATCCTTTGTTGTCCCCTTCTCCTGCCTTCAATCTTTCCCAGCATCAGGGTCTTTTCTTCACATCAAAGTATTGGAGTATTGGCCAAAGTATTGGAGTTTTAGCTTTAACATCAGTCCAACCAGTGAACATTCAGGACTGATTTCCTTTAGGATTGACTGGTTGGATCTCCTTGCAGTCCAAAGGACTCTCAAGAGTCTTCTCCAACACCACAGTTTAAAAGCATCAATTCTTCGGCACTCAGCTTTCTCTATAGTTAAACTCTCTCATCCATATGTGACTACTGGAAAAACCATAGTTTTGACTAGACGGACCTTTGTTGGCAAAGTAATGTCTCTACTTTTTAATATGCTGTCTAGGTTGGTCATAGCTTCTCTTCCAAGGACCAAGTGTCTTTTAATTTCATGGCTGCAGTCACCATCTACAGTGATTTTCGAGCCCAAAAAAAGTCTGTCACTGTTTACATTGTTTCCCCATCTGTTTGTCATGAAGTGATGAGGCTGGATACCATGGTCTTAGTTTTTTGAATGTTAAATTTTAAGCCAGCTTTTTCACTCTCTTCTTTCACTTTCATCAAGAGGCTCTTTAGTTCTTCTCTTTCTGCCATAAGGGTGATGTCATCTGCATATCTGAGGTTATTGATCTTTCTCCCAGCAGTCCTGATTCCAGCTTGTGCTTCATTCAGCCTGGCATTTCACATGATATACTCTGCATATAAGTTGAATAAGCAGGGTGACAGTATACAGCCTTGACGTACTCCTTTTCCTATTTGGAACCAGTCCATTGTTCCATGTCCAGTTTTAACTGTTGCTTCTTGACCTGCATACAGATTTCTCAGGAGACAGGTCAGGTGGTCTGGTATTCCCATCTCTTTCAGAATTTTCCACGGTTTGTTGTGATCTACACAATCAGGTACTGGAAATCTTAGCCATAGCAATTAAGCAAGAAAAGAAATAAAACACATCCAGTCTCAGAAAGGAAAAAGCAAATTATCAAATGACACTTTTTCCAGCATTATATTATGAAAATTTCAAACATACAGAAAATTTGAAAAGTTTAGCTTATATATCTTACTTTTTGATGCATTTTATTTTAATGTAGACATTAGTACACCTCCCTCTAAATGCTTCATTCAGCCCGTCATTAACTACAGTTCAGTATTTGCTTACAGTTTTTTCTGATTGAGGTGAAATGTACACCAATGAAATCTCGAATCTTCAGCGTACATTCACAGAATTCTGACAGATACACGCATGTGTGTAACCTAAGCCCTCCCTGTGACACAGCATTTTCATCACCCCAAAAGCTTCTCTGAACCTTTTTCAATTAATCTCTGCCCCAACCGCTACCCCCTAGAGACAGCCACTGTGCTGATTTTTTCCACCGTAGATTAACTTTCCCTGTTCTAGAACTTTGTATAATTCTTATTACAGGTGCTCTTTCATGCACTTCACTCAGCATGTTTTTAATAATCATCTGTGTTCCATGTATCAGTAGTTTATGCTGCTTATTGCTGAGTAGTGTTCTAATTGCATTCCATGATTATATCACAGTTTATCCATTCTATTGATGATCAGCTGGGTTTTTTCAGAGATTTCTTGCTAAGAATAAAGCTTTGATGAATATTCTGAGACATATTCATATAGACATATGTTTTTGTTTCTTTTGGATAAATATTTAGACAGTAATTCTTGTGTTAGGAGGGCTCCAGTGATAAAGAATCCGCCTGCCAACGCAGACAATGCAAGAGACACTTGTTCGATCCCTGGTTCAGGAAGATCCCCTGGCGTAGGAAGTGGCAACCCACGCCAGAATTTATGCCAGGAAAATGCCATGGACAGAGGAACATGGTGGGCTACAGTCCGTGGGGCCACAAAGAATAGGATGTGATTAAGCAACTGCGCACAACAACCTCTTGGGTTAGGCTAAGTGTGTGTTTTGTCTTACAAAGAACTACCAGACCTTTTCCCAAAATGACTGTCTTCTTATGCTCCCTCCAAGAATATGAGAGTTCCAGTTGTTCCGTATCCTCACCAACATTTGTTGTTGTCAGTCTTTTAAACTTGAACATTTGACATTCTAATAAAGAAATGTATTTGAGTTCTCCAGAGAAACCGAACCAATGGGATATAAATATACATATATATATATTTCTGTTTCTCTGCCTTTTTATTCTCTGCAGGTCTTCCACAAATTGAATGATTCCAGCCCATACTGGGAAGGGCAATCTGCTTTACTCACTCTTTGAACTCAAATGTTAATCTCATTCAGAAACTCCCAGATATAATGTGTAACCAAATATCTGTGCACCCCATGACCCAGTAAACACAAAATTAACCAACACAACAGATAGGTTAAGTACATACACAGACAGACGCATTGGGTATTAAATTGATTTTAAGTATCTATCCTTGGGGCTGTCTCCTGATACTTGCTATGAGAATTCTGTTGACTCCTGGGACAGTAGGTGAGCCCCAGACTCTAGAACAAGAGGCTGAGTCCAGAAGAGGTGTGTCGAAAGAGGCAACAGTCAGAACTGGTGGGCCTTTCCCTAGTCCGGGATGTTCTGCAGGAGAGAATGGCCCAGACATCAACCCCTGATAAACTGTGCGTTGGTTTCCAGGTGTTTCTTTGATGGAGGGGGAGAGAGAGAAACAGTCAGTGTGTGTTAAGAATGTGATACTTACTCGTGTGCTCTTGGGGACACATTTCTTCGGTATAGAAAAATAAGTCATCCAGCGTTACCCTTTGGCCTTTCATTGTAATAAATCCCATTTAATAGAATTCATGTAGTCAAGTCTCACTTAACAGACATTAGGCACCACAAGAATGTGAGAGGGAGAAATCTGTCTGGCAGGACACCAGGCCCTGGTTGGTAGGGACAGAGTGGGGGGTGCTCCCTGCACCCCTCCGTGGGAGGAATTCCTTCAGCCCCCCACCAGGATGGAGGGCCTGCCTGGCGTGGCTTCCTTTTCCCTGGCTGCTGCTTCTGCGTTTTCTCCCTTTAGGTGATCCCAGAGACAGGCAGAACTGGGGCAGGGCTAAAATAGCGCATCAGCTTAGAGGGAGGGTCTGGAAGGGAACTGGGGCAACGTGAGAGCACGCATTCTGCCTGCCCAAGAAATCAGGTCTTAAAGGAGAAGGTTGCAGTTTTGGAAAATGAGAAAAGCTTTCCTTTGTATTGCAAGATAAATGCTGTAGAGGCACGAGGGAGTTGTAACTTGAGCTGGTTTTCCCCATCTTTCCTCAGTTGCTCTGCCGGTCAGATGGAAGCAGCTGGGTCAAGTCCAAGGGCCCAGTTAACCCTGTCCCAGAAGACGCTGGACGTGCATGACCACGTTTGTGTTCCTGGGTCCCTCTTGGCTCTCTGCCGGGGAGCTCACTGACACCATCTCCCTTTAACCCAGGATAGCAGGGGGACAGCCCCGCACCAGGTGCAGGCTTGTCCTGTCCCGGGAGCTCCGATCTTCGGTCCAGCGAGGATTCCCCCCACTCAGGCCAGACGCTTGTCGAACGACAGGAAGCAGCTGGGCTCTGGCCTTCACCTCTCTATGTAACCCTGGGCTGATCTGATAGCAAGAGGAAGAAGGAAGACGGGGTCTCCGTTAGGATCTCCCTCTTGACTGGGGGGTAGAAGGGTCCTGTAGCAGTGTTCATTCGGTGGAGCCCCCAGCACAGGCCTGGGGTGGAGATGAGTCCCCCGCGGTGCTCTGTCCTGTGCCCCTGCCTCTGCCACAGCCTGGGGGGCAGACAGGCTTGCGAGCCGCTGGCAGACGTGGCCGGCCAGCCCAAGCTAGCGGCGCCTCCTCCCTCCGGCAGACGAAGACACTATGCGGGCAGGGCCCTCCAAGAGAGATTAGACAGGGGGAGGCAGCGGGCGCGTGCTGTCTGCTCACCCCGCTTCCAGGGCTCGCTGGGCAGAGTCCTCAAGAGTCCCACCTGGAGCTTGCGTCCTCATGAAGTACAAGAGAGCATCTCTTTCCCAAATTTCCTGAGTGCTGATGAGGTTGCATGAAGCTGACGGAAATCATGTCAGTTGGATGACTTCAGGGACCACTGTTTGATCTTTGTTTGCTGGGCTGATTTTAGTTCAGTTGGGACTTTTTTTTCAAAGTGGTATCAAAATTTCCTAGATTTTTTTTTAACCGTCAGGTGGCTCATAGAGATCATAGTGCCGGGGACAGGAGTTCATTCCCTGGTCAGGGAAGTAAGACCCCACGTGCAGCAGCGGATCTAAGCCCAACTTCGGGGCAACTAGAGAAGCCCTTGCAGCAACAGAGACCCAGGGCAGTCAATAAAAATAAAAGAGGCATTTTAAAATCAGCCATTTCACGTGAAAAAGATCACAGTACTTGTCATCGTAGGGCTGTTGGTGCTGAGCCGGGAGTGCACAGCTCCAAGCAGTGCCTGGGGCAGCAGAGCGCCGGTGTCCATCCTGATCATGCAGACCTTTCCGGACGGGAGCTGGGATCACTAGTTCCCCCACCCCCCAGGCTCTCTGCATTTTACCTTTTGCTCTTCGTATTTTACCTTTTGCTCTTCACTTTCCATTTAAAAGGTAGTTTGCAAACTCAGCATCTTACAACCAATGCTACAGGCTCAGTGCCAAGAGGAAAGCAGAACTCGGTCCTTCCGTATTAATAGAACTTCCACGGGAAAATAAAGTTATCTCTTGGTACAGTTTGTGGGATTATCCAGGACCGCGGTTGCTTCAGGGGGCATGGCTGGGACGATGTGGAAGGCTTGAGATGGATGTTTGAGGATGCCTTGTGTGTGTGTGTGTGTGTGTGTGTGTGTGTGTAGCGTTTCACGTCCCTTTTGCCGTGTGACCCTCCTGCACTGATTGGCGTGTCCCACGGTCCCGGGAACACAGTGCTTGCTGGGAGGCGAGACTCCCTGGCTATTGGGTTCCAGCCCTGACCCTCTGGCTGCATTGCCTTGGGCAGGTGACCTACCCTGGTGTCCTCTTCTACAAAATAGAGTTAACGTTAATGCTGATCCGCCTCATATTCCCAGCAAATGAGAAGACCTGTAAAGCTGCCCAGATCAGCGAAAATGCGGTTGATGATCACCTGCATGAGTGGGTGCCTTAGAGGTTAGGGACCTGGTGGGTACAGTTCCCTGTCGGCTGTACAGGAAGCGCCATTCACAGTGCTCCAGAGTCCTGTGCTCTGAAGAGAGGGGCCCAGCAGAGATGGCCATGGTCAGCCCCAGCACACTTTTGCATGACCTGTGGCCAAGGTGCCCCGCTGGTCCGTCTCCCCATTCCTCACCGCCCCCGCCCCTTCCCCGTTACGGCCAAGGTGCCCCGCTGGTCCGTCTCCCCATCCCTCACCACACCCCCCCCTTCCCCGTTACGCACTGCCTGGCTTGCTGGTGGTATGCCTTTGTTCAGCGTCATCTTAGCCCGCTTCCAGATTTCTTATTTGATCCTCCAAAGGGAAGTAGATGTCTCTCTTTTTCAGATGAGGAACTGAGGTCCAGGGAGAGTAGATAACTTGCCAAGGTCTTGAGGCTGGAAAACCCGGGTCATCTTGGCCTTCCCCACTCACATGACAACAGACCCTGAGGTTTTTTGTTTTTGTTTTTTTTTTAGCCTTACACACACACACACACACACACACAAACGCAGAGGTAAGTGATGGAAATGGTACTGACCCTGCTTTCATTAGAATATAGGTCTTTCCTACTATAGTGGCGCTTCCTCCAAGACCTAGTATTTCCCAGCCCACCTCTTTTTGAAAACTCCGTTCTGAGGTGTGTTTCCCAACACCACCAAGCAATTAACTTAATTCTGAGGGTATCTACCTGGAGATGGCATCCGATCCCACAGGCTCAGCCCCCAAGGACGGCCCCCACTTCCAAGGCCAGTCACAAGCCTGGGTTGTCACCTCCTCTTCTGTCCAGCTGCCTGTTAATTGGAGGTTCCCATGCCCCGTTCCTCTCCCAGACCTCAGAAACATTTCACTCACTAGACCAACGGTTTATTATGCAAAGATGTAACTCAGGAACAGCCCAGGGAGAGAGGTGCACAGGGTCAGGTCGGGGGAAGAAACGCAGAGCCACACTGGCTCCAGGCACACCGCTCTCCTCAGACCTCCAGCCAGAGAGCTCTCAGACCCTCTCCTTGGGGGTTTAATGGGGATTTCATCACATAGGCATGATCGATTAAATCCCTGGTGACTGATCCAGCCTCTAGGTCAGGGGTGGGGCTGGAAGTTCCAGTCTTCTAATCACATGGTTGGTTCTCTCGGCAACTGGACCCCATCCTTGGGTTATCATCTAGGGACTTTCCGAAAGTCACCTTATGTACGTGGACTGTGGTGCAGTTCAAAGGGGATGGCTATGGATAAACAGCCCTTTAACTCTTTCACCTTTGGTTCTGGAGCTGTTTCAGGAAGTGATGACAAAAGACCAGATGCTGTTGGCCTTTCGTTAGTGGATTCCAAGGGTTTTAGTTTAGGTCTGTGCCAGAAACAGGACAAAGGCCAAATGTATACTTCTGATTAGAAATCACAGTATCACACCCACAGTCAACTCTTTCTTCTCCAACGGCGAGGACTTTAGGTTGGGAGCTAAGAAATCTGATTCTGGTCTCAGCTCAGCCCCTCAGTTGTTTGGCTCTTGGCCTCCCAGGGTCTCTTTCTTTATCTGTACGATGAGAGGATCGGCCTAAACGTGTGAATCTCAGCTTGTTTTTTCCTAGGACATAAATGTCTAGTGACGTTTCCTCCTAGACCTTTCTTGCCGGGTGTCCCTTTCTCGCAGCATCGTAGCTGTAACTTGACCCTTCTCCTATACTCAGGGAATCACAGTGGGGTGCAAAGGTTTGAATGATGCCATTGTAACAACTATGACTGTTCTAAGTAATCAGAGATGTGAGTAATGTACAAGGTGAAGGGTTTTTCTTTAGTGAGAAGTCACTTTACCACCTCCCAGTGGCCACATCAGGACGTGGTATCTGAGGACCTGTCAGGTCCATCCTGGGCTCCCCTCAGCCCTGCGACCTCAGCCTGCAGGCAGGGTCCTAAACTTCGCCAGTTTAAAGTGAAAGCATCTTGTAGTCACTTAAAGTGTTGCAAAACCTTGGTCTTTTGAGTGAGAAGGAAGGGTGAACAACTGCTCTCTCAGTGGCTGGTCATTCTGTGGAATGTTATTGAGTATGAGTATTGGTGAATTTGCAGGACACAGGCCTGAGGCAGATTCAGGGAGACAGAAGGACGAGGTTAGAAGAGCATTCTCACTGTGCCAGACTCACCTGTGCTGGGACGCGGGGTGGACCCTCCCTGCTCATGTTTCTTTTCTGTGTTCTGGTTTTGTCTTTGATGGATTCACAACCACCCAGAGATCAGAAAATACAGCCCTTTCTCAAAGCTCAGCCAGAGTCCTTGAGATGACAGCACTTCCAGGACTTTTTAGCCAACGCACATAGACGCTGAGTATCTCTGAGGGAAGGGGCTGGGGGAGTGGGGTCGGTGCCGCAGAGTCTGAGGTCCGCTTTGCCCGGAGCAGGCCGGACTGTGGGTGTTCTGTCTGGTTCTGGAGCTCAGAGCCCTGTCCCTGAAGAGAGGAGGGTTTGGAGAAGACTTCATGCCACGGGTTTGTGCCCTGCCCGGGAGCCGGCCCGCTTCTTGTCTCAGCACTGCCAGCTGTCCAGGTCAGGGGCTGCCCCGCAGAGTGAGCGAGCCCCCTCAGGAAGGACACTGAGGAAGCTGTGAGCTCCTCTTTGCCTTGAACCCTCTCCTCATGGTAGATACTGCTCCTGCGTCCAGTGAAACTGTGTGTGGACATTTAGGCTGAAAATTAACGGAAGGGTCAAATCTTCACAACAGTATTTAGACGTCCTGTATTTGACCTGGAAACTCCAGACTGGGAAAGTAGGGGTTATGGTCGCATAAGGGAGACACTGTGGTGTTTAAAATTTGATGTGGACAAATAAATAGATGACTTCTCAGTCTTTTTAGTAGAATGAAAGTGAAGTAATCTATTTGAAAACAGTAGGGTTTTTTTTTTTTTTTGCTCCACTGTGCAGCCTGTGGGATCTTAGTTCCCTGACCAGGGATCAAACCTGGGAAAGCAGAGTCCTAACCACTGGACCACCAGGGAATTTCCCATTTGTTTTGTTTTTAAATATTTGTTCATTTGGCTGCACCAAGTCTTCATTGAGGCATGTGGGATCTTTATTTTCAGCATGCAAGATCTAGTTCCCTGACCCAGAGATGGAATCCAGGCCCCCTGCATTGGGAGCACAAGAAGAGTCTTAGCCACCGGAGCACCAGGGAGGGAGTTCCCCCTTTGAAAAGTAATTTTAATAAAAGTAAAATGGGGAAAATTGGAAAGATTTGTATTTATCTGTAAAAATCTGTACTCATCTGTAAAAATCGGTCAGAAGATAATTTATAAAAAAGCAATCAATGCATAATGGAGTTCAGCTCAAAAGGTTCTCCGCCAAAATATCCAGCGCTGATACAGTTTGATGAAACTCCCCAGGTGTGTAATGAGTAAACTTCCTGGAGAATAAAACAGCAGGGTCAGTCGCCTGCGGTTGTGAAACAGCTGTCACTCTTGGAGACATGTGGCCAAGGCATGTGCGGCATTTGGGAGTGCTCTGCAGGGCCACCCCACTGCACGCACACTCTCCAAGGACAGCTGCGGGGGCCGCGGGAGGGAAGGTGCTCCGGCTGAGGGGCGGAGGTGCCCACACCTGTAGGGGTTCCTTCCCCAGGCAATCTAGCTAAGTGGTTTGAGGGCCGGAGGCGGAAGGATGTTAGCTTTTTGTTATTCAAAGACAGACTGTTCTATCACCTTGATTCGCTCAATGACTCCCTGTCCCCACTGCCCACTAGACCCCCTTGGGAAAGGATCTGAATGCAAAGAAAACTCAAGTCGGGTGCCAGAGATGGCTGGTAGGCTTCGGCAAGGGGCATGACAAGGGTGTTCAGTTTAGTTCAGTCGCTCAGTTGTGTCCAACTCTTTGCAACCCCATGAGCCGCAGCACGCCAGGCCTCCCTGTCCATCACCAACTCCCGGATCCCACCCAGACTCATGTCCATTGAGTTGGTGATGCCATCCAACCATCTCATCCTCTGTCGTCCCCTTCTCCTCCCGCCTTCAATCTTTCCCAGCATCAGGGTCTTTTCAAATGAGTCAGCTCTTCGCATGAGGTAGCCAAAGTATTAGATTTTCAGCTTCAGCATCAGTCCTTCCAACGAACACCTAGGACTGATCTCCTGATGGACTGGTTGGATCTCCTTGCAGTCCAAGCAACTCTCAAGAGTCTTCTCCAACACCACAGTTCAAAAGCATTAATTCTTCAGCGCTCAGCTTTCTTTATGGTCTGACTCTCACATCCATACATGACCACTGGAAAAACCATAGCCTTGACTAGACAGACCTTTGTCGGCAAAGTAATGTCTCTGCTAAGGGTGAGCCTCCATGAAAAAAATGGGAGTTGGAGGCTATAACAAAGAAACGAAATGCTGGTTGCCTTAATGCAGAAGTCAGTTGTGGGGTGTATCTAGACTGTCATTCTCTGTGTTGATTCTGAGCCCACATGGCCAGAGTCACACAAGAGTTTCTACCTTTATTATGGATATGCTTGATTTGGGGAAACAAAACATTTCATTCTGTTCTCTCTTCTTTCAGGTTTCAAGTGCCCCATTTGCTCCAAGTCCGTGGCTTCTGATGAGATGGAAATGCACTTTATAATGTGTCTGAGCAAACCTCGTCTCTCCTACAACGGTGAGGGCTTGGCTGGGGCGGGAGGCAGGGGTGGCCTCTGGGCAGCTTCTGCACCCTGCCTCCGAGTGGGAAGGGTAAGGGGAGTGGCACAGGGCGGGAGTCCCTCAGGAGGCTAGTGCGCCCCGTCCTTCCTGCTACCCGCTTAGCTCCTCTCGCATCTGGTCGGGAGACAGGCCTTGGTCACACACAGCTGACAGCTGAGGGTCTGCGGGAGCGCCAGCTCTCTGTGGGGAAGGGGAGTCCCGGCCGAGCTTTGCACGACCGGCTTAAGCCTGACTGTCCAGGGCAGAACAGATGTGATGTGTGGACACCTTTGGGGACTAAGAACTGACCCGCCACCTCGGGGCTGAGCATGAGTACATCAGGGGACTCCATGAAACCCCAGTCCCCCGCCACGACACCCCGTGGACAAAGTGAAAGTGAACACCTGCCTAGCGTGCTGTGCAAAGACGTGCATGCGTGCTCGGTCGCTTCAGTCGTGTCCCACTCTTTGGGACCCCATGGACTGAAGCCCACCAGGCTCTGTCCATGGGCTGCTGTTTCCTCGGGATCAAGCCCCAGTACCTTGCCTTGGCACGGGTGTGCTGTGTTGCCCTCGATGTCCTCCTGGCCTCACTCAGCCACACTCAGACTGAGTCCCCTCAGAGGGAGCAGAGATTAGCCAGCCAGCCGGAGGCCTGGCCGTGACTGTTCTTGGTCTGTTCCCATTGTCTGCCTCCTCTAGTTGAAAAGCCTTCCCTGGTGGCTCAGACAGACAGTAAAGTAGCCACCTGCGATGTGGCAGACATGGGTTCGATCCCTGGGTTGGGAACATACCCTGGAGAAGGGGGAACAGTATTCTTTCCTGGAGAATTCTATGGACAGAGGAATCTGGTGAGCTACCACCCATGGGGTTGCAAAGAGTTAGACACGATGGAGTGACTTTCACTTGGGAGCTTCCCTGGTGGCTCAGATGGTAAAGAATCTGCCTGCAATCGAACCTGGGAGACCCGGGTTCGATCCCTGCTTTGGGAAGAGGAGGAGGAAATGGCAACCCACTCCAGAATTCTTGCCTGGAGAATCCCATGGACAGCAGAGCCCGGTGGGCTACAGTCCATAGAGTCGCAAAGAGTCAGACACGGTTGAGCGACTGACGTACACACAGTCGAAAAGCCATCTCTTTGGGGGCAGGGGAGGGGAGGGTGTGCATGAGAGAATGGGTGTGTGAATGTGAACAGGAGGACCTCTTTTGTAAAAGCCAGTCCTTAATCACCCAAGGCAAAGAGCAGCATGTTGCTTCTGGTCCCATCAGTGGAATTTGTCTTAAGGCGAAGAAGGTGCCTCGCCCCTCTGCGGCACAGTTAACACAAGCGGTCTTTGTCTAAGGACACCTACACCTTCCAGGTATGAGGAAGGCATTTGCCACTGGGGTCTGTATATGGAGTGCAAGTCTCCAGGGCTGCTCTGGGGCCTGTTCTGAGATACGGCACAGGCCTTTTGGGGCCTTAAACCAAAATCCCAGTTCGGACCTCTAGGCCGTATTTTACTAATGACTTCTTATCATCTTACTCTGTCTTTTCTACCAAAAAAGGAAAAAAAGAAGAGATTTAAGGCATTTGTGAGGTGTAAAACTCTCAATCTTTCTGGGAAGGGGATGATCTGAGACTTTCTTAGTGGGTATGTGCTGTTTCTTATGAAGATTTACTGAAATTCCTGGTCACTCCCGGGAGATTCCCCATCTACACACACACACACACACACACACACCCTTTCTGTAGATGCTAGCACCAATTGGGGAAATTTTTAGGAAACTGATAGCAGTTATATAAGGTGAAATTAACCACCAAAGAGTTGGGGGAAAAGAAACCTCCTAAATGAGGCTGATAGAAAGTAGTATTTTTCTTATTATGAGGGTTGGCCTGAGCCATGGGTTGGAAGGCCTCCAGTAGCCGCCTGCCAGATTTTTTTTTTTTAAAAGGTCAGTTTAGGAAGGGCAAGACTAGTTTAACTGGTTCACCCAGTGCTCAGGAGAAGCGTGAAGACCAGGAGCTGGTGCTTCCGCATGGGCACCGGGCCCATGAGTCGGGGTGACGTGATGCAGTGGGGGTGCACCCCAGAGCACAGGCTCTCCTGTCCTCTCTTCTCCTCTGCGGGCAGCTCTGAACCCAGAATGGATGCCTCAAGGGTCAGAATGGAGTCGGGGGACTCATTTGCTTGGATACATGTGGCCAGCTTGATAGGGTCTTGTCATTTCTCTCCCTTTTCAGTGTCTCTCTGTGGTTCTGAGACTGGGGCAACTTGCATCCTCAAGAACACACACTCAGGTTTTGACCTTCATGTTGGTCAGCTAGTAGAGTGAATCTGGAGGTGAGGGGCCTGGTTCTACCGTGAACAGAAGGGTCACAGTCCTGGGACCGAGGAGGCCCGGATTCCGCGACCAACAGGGCTCCTTGGCTCTGGGAGAGCCTGGCATGTGGCAGGCTCTTTTGCCAGCAATATTCAGCGAGCTTGTTGGCTGTCAGAGCAGCTTTAAAAGCTCCTGTCTGCTTAGCTTTCTTCTGGGGCACAGACCTATGCCCTGCTTCTTAGGTCCTGCCTGCCCACCTCTCCTCTCTGCCAAAGGTCATCGCCTCCAGCTAAATGCTGAATGTCACACAAGGTTTCTTTAAAGGAAAGGGACTCTGGCTCCCCTCAAAGTAGGTGTGCCTCCTGCTCGTTTACCCGCCACCAGCAGACTTATGCCCATGGTGCTTGTTTGGCCTGTGTCTCTGCTCTCAGGGACCCCGTGGTTGTGATGGAAGTGCCTTTTCTTGGGCCTTGGGGAGCCAGGTCCTGGCTGGGGAGTTTGCCCAAGCCAGTCGGGGCTCTGCCGGGAGCTATTACTGATGCTAGGAGTGGCTGAGTCTGATGCCCTGGGATCTGTCTAGGGGTGTCTGTGCAGGTGCCCTTCCTGCAGAGGAAGGGCAGGAGCGGGCTCTTGGCTTGCTGTGCATGAGGCGTGGGTGAGAGGGAGCCCTGGGGAGAGGGGACTGAGGGGCCCCCGGGCAGCCTCTATAACAGGAAGCCCCTCGGGCCTGAGGACCCCCCTCTGCTTGTCATGATGGAAGCCCAGCCCACCTGGGCAGCACTGGCAGTCCGGGGGCTGGGGTGGGACACCGCTGCTGGTAGGGGAGCGCTCCACTCAGAGTCTCCCCTTCGCCTGGAGATTCCCCAGGAAGGGAGCTGGCATGGCCTGGTGTGGGTGGCACTGCACCTTCCCGGTCCCTGGTAGGCTGCAGTGCCAGGCTCTTGGGTACCTGGCGTGGAGGTGAGGCCATGTGGAGCCTGTCTGGGGCGTGTGTGGGGCTTCTCCTTCTGGCTCCCACTGTCCTGCTCGCCAGGGCTGTGACCGCCATAGGCCTGGGGACGTGGGTTCAGCCCCCAGTGCCCACACCCACCTCCGTGCCCCTCCAGAGTCCCACTGGGCGACGTCAGGCCTGTGCTCCCCACAGCCAGGCTCCTCCCCCTACCCGAAGGGAGGGCCGCAGCCGTCTGTGAGGTGGGTGCTGGTTTCCAGCTCCAGAGGAGAGACTGTCGCCTGGTCTCTGAAGGACGGGAGCAGGTTGGCCAAGTGGAAGGAGCAGCGCTGGGGTCCTGGCTGCTACCCTCAGCCTGAGCTGCAGCCCTGACCGTGCAGCGTCTTCGGGGTTCAGCGGGCTGTGTGGACTCTGGTGGCCTGCAGCTGGCCCCAGAGAAGGAGGGCTCCCTCTTCTCTTCCTCCTCAGCCGCTCCTCTGATGAACGGCAGCTGTCAGGGACAGGCAGAAGTGCGCCGCCACCTCCCACCCTCGCCCCGGCAGCAGGACGCACTGCCCGCCACCCTGGGCTGTTTCTCTGGTCTGCCTTGGAGCTGAGCGTTGGCCCTGTCAGCACCACCCCTCAGGCCAGTCTCACTTCCATGCTTCCTCCCAGGCCAGAGACCCTGGCTTTGCATGCAGTGTCAGGAAGCTGGGGCTTGTGGGGCTTGAGGAGAAAGAACAGCTTGGTTCTGTGTTCTCATTGGCCAGGATCAGTCAAGCCCCCGAGCTCTGGGGACCTCAGGGTGCCCAGCCCAGAGGCACTGGAGTCCATCTGCATAGTGACCTCAGCGTGGTTCGGGGTCCTCTCCTTTGGGCGGCAAGGTCCCCTGGCAGCTGGCAGCGGTCTCCCAGCACGAGCGAGCAGAAGTCCTGTAGGATCTGGGTGGCGGCCAGACTTCAGCTTCAGCCATGTCCCTGCCGCTGCTGGGCACCCAGGGACACCTGGGGCTCCTGATTCCTAGCGCCCCAGGGATTGGGACAGGAAGTTTTACTCAACCCGCTCAGACCTGTTGCCGGATTTGGGCTCCTCCTGCCTTCCGCAGTGGGGAGATGCCGCTTCCTGGGCTCTGTGCTGCGTGTGGGCACTGCCTGCTTCCCTGAGCTCCCAGGGTCCCCAGCCCGCTCTGACTTCAGCAAGGTATCTGGTTCTCTGGCCGCCTTGTCTCTGTTTGCCAATCAGGAATAAAACCAGGTGTCCTGCCTGGCTTGTAAGATCCTGAGGCTTATTGAACACACACACATAAAATCTCAGTGTGTATCACTGGCCGTGTCCACAATCAATTAAAATCTTTCAGGAGTGAGGAATTCTCCTGCTTCAGGCTCTGCTGTTTTCACATCCAGAAGCCACCCTCTGGATATTTCTCCTGTGGTTTTGAGAACATCAGGGTAGCCTTTTGCTGACTTTGCCTCTTTTCACCTGCCTTTCAAATACTAGAGTTCACCTGGTTCAGTCATCTGCCCTCTCTGGGTTTGTCTAATCTCTGTATCCCCCACCTCCCGCTGTGGCCCACATCTCTCCTCTAAACCCCAGATCTGGACTTGCATGAATTCTGGGAGGTTTCTGTGGCCGTGTCCCTGGGGAGATTCCTGCTCAGCACCTCCCACCCATCGCTGAGCTCATTGTTCCGTCCCAAGCCGTCCTCCTCCTCCTGGGCTCCCTCCCGTCATGACGAGCGCCCGCCCGCCGCCCCCCCTCCCCAGTTTGCCCAGCTGCCCCAGTTCGTGTCAGCCTCCCACCCCCAGTGCTGGCGCTGGCCTTGAGTTCCCCTCTCCTGCTGTGCTGCGTCAGCCTCCGGAGCGGGCTGCCCACCGAGGGCTCTTCCAGTCACTCTTAGTGGTTTCAGAAGACCAGATGTGATCAGAGCGTGACTCCAGGGCCCCTCAGTGAACCAGAGAAAGCCCAGGCCCCGCAGCAGAATGCAGGTCCCACGCCTGTCCTCAGGAAGTTGGTCTCTCCTCCCCACATGGCCCCATGACTCTGCAGCAGTGTCCTTCCCCCCAGGTGCGCAGATGCTGTCCCCTTGCCTGGAACACCCCTCCCTGAGCCGTCCCCACCCCTCCCAGACGTCTCCCACACTTGTCACATCTGGATCTGTGTGCGTCCTAAGAGTTCCAGGAATCCCTGTGCTGTTCATTTCCGTCTTGTTCAGCCTCCTCTGCTGGGCTGTGAGTTTCTTGAGTCCTGAGACCATGGCTTATTCACTTGAGTCACCAGTGCCCAGAATGTCACAGGGACGTCCTAGAGGGTGTTGGCCTGGCCCCCGGCTCTGCTCCTACTGTTGTGTTTACGGCTTCACCCGGGGCATCTTCCTTCCATTCATTCTTTTCTGGTGGGAGCATAAGGTGTCTTTTTTTTTTTTTCCAGTTCAGTTCAGTTCCATCGTTCAGTCGTGTCTGACTCTTTGCGACCCCATGAATCACAGCATGCCAGGCCTCCCTGTCCATCACCACCTCCCAGAGTTCACTCAGACTCACGTCCATTGAGTCGGTGATGCCATCCAGCCATCTCATCCTCTGTCGTCCCCTTCTCCTCCTGCCCCCAATCCCTCCCAGCATCAGAGTCTTTTCCAATGAGTCAACTCTTCGCATGAGGTGGCGAAAGATTTTCCCTTATTTAATTGAGTTAAAATGTGTTTAACACACAAGTAACAGTGTTGTAGCATTTAGGACATTCACAACCTTATGCAACCACCGTCTCTGTCTAGTTGCAAACATTTCATCACCCCAGAAGGACCTCGTTGTATGATTCCACTTAAATGAAGGATCTAAAGGAATCAACAGTCAACTCCATAGAACTGGAGAGCAAAGGGTGGATGGCAGAGGAGAGCGAAACAGGCAACTGCTATTCAACAGGTAGAAAATTTCAGTTACCTAAGATGAATAAGTCTCCAGGTCCGCTCTGCAACATGATGCCTATAAGCAGTAGTGTACTGTACTCTTACATTTTTATCAGGAGGGTACATCTCATGTTACCACAAGAAGAAGGAAAATCCTTTACTCATGAAGCACTCACTCTCCAGTGCCCCTTGACCTAACTTTTTGTCTCTAAATTTTCCTCTTCTGGACATTTCGCATGAAGGGAATCGTCCGGCCGGTGGCCTTTTGCGTCTGGCTTCTTTCACTCACACCATGTCGTCGAGGTGCGTCCATGTCGCAGCCCCCATCAGCCCTTCACCTTTCCTGGCTCAGTGATACTCCACTGCGTGGGTCCAACACACGCATGGTTCACTGATGGTTCACTTCTCCATCAGCTAGTGGACGTTTCCCACCCGCTGTTGTGAATAATCCTGCGTGCACTTATATTGGCTAGAGTGCCTGTTTTTCCCTCATTCTTGCCTAGTCCAACTCTCTTCATCACCGTTTTTTTTCCCCGAGCCAGAAATCAGTGTCCTGGCGTGTGTGTGTGTTTAGAGGGAACGTCTGTCCGGGGAGCCAGTTTGTCTCGTGCTGCCTAGCTCCCTGTGTCTCCCTCTCCCTTCCATTTTCATCCTCTGTCTGCTGGGCTGCGTATTTGGTGATTAATCCCATTTTGTCCTCAGATAGTTGGCGTGTGGTTTACATGTCTGGTGTCTGCAGTGAGGACCTTCACGTCAAGGTCCACCTGGGGCTTTCACCCACTCAGGCGGCCCACGCCGTCCCAACCGGCTCTCAGACCCCTGCCAGCTGGTGACTGACCCCCGTCCTCTCCCGCTGTCCCCTCTCTGCAGATGACGTGCTGACTAAAGACGCGGGTGAGTGTGTGATCTGCCTGGAGGAGCTGCTTCAGGGGGACACGATAGCCAGGCTGCCCTGCCTGTGCATTTATCACAAAAGGTATGAGGGAGCTGGCAGGCCCAGCTCTTCCACACTCAGACCCCAGAGGGCTCCTTCCCTGTGGTGGGAGGAAAGAGCCAGCCGTCACAAGGACCCTGAACAGGGTCGAGGCAGAGGCCAGCAGGCGGGGACGTCTGGACGTGCAGGGCGCAGAGCCGGGGAAGCCTGTGGATCCCTGGCCCCCTGGAAGGTTGGGTATCTGTGTGTCTCCTTGAGCCCCCCCTGCTCCGCAGTGTGCAGAGACTGGTCTGTGCCGCGGGGTCTGCGCGGAGGGAGGTGCTGGCTGGCCCGCCCCGCTCCCCGGCCCCAGGCCCCACCCCATCGGGGCCCTCGAGGCTCCTCCCAGGCCCCGCCCCTCGCCCCCAGAGGCCCCGCGGGCGGTAATATTCACTACCTGTGGGGCTGGCGCCTCCATAGTTAACAGGGCCGAGATTCGTCCTCAGGCTCCAGCTCGAGCCTGGGTCTTGTTTCCAATTGGAAAGAAGATGCCTCACTCAGGACGGGACGCTGCCCCGTGCCACCCGTGGCCACACTACTCTCGGCCCTTGGGGTCCCAGAGCCGCGTCTTGACGCAGGCTTTCCTGAAGCCTGACTGGGGCCGCCGGCCACAGGCCGCACTCGGATGCGGTTGCTGCTGGGAGGGCGCGAGTGAGGGCCGGGGAGCCGGGCCCGGCGCCAGGCCGGCAGCGTCCCGGCAGGCACTGACCAGAACTGAGGACAGGACTCTCGCTCTGGGGGAGACTTACGCAAATAGCCAGTCTGGTTCCTGTTTCGAAAAGACAGGCTCGGACACCCCTTTCTATGACCCCAGGACTTCACTGCCGGCCTTTGCCTGGCGCTCCTGAGTTCCCCCCCTGGCCACCTTCTCCTGGGAAGGGCTGGCTGCTGGCTGCCCGCCACAGCCGGGCAGAGCAGTGGGGTCTCCTGAGAAGTCACCGCCAGGGAGGGAGCCTCAGGAGACAGCCCGCTTAGGGCGCTGCCCAGCCTTCCTCGCCCTTCAAGCCTTGGAGACGGTCGCCTGGCCGCCCCTCGCAGCCCCCCCGCACTCCCCGTCTCTCTGGTAGTTGTGCCATCTTCCCGGACTCCACGCCTCCGAGGCCTCATCCCTCTCTAGGCCACTCTCCCCACTTCCTATGGGCCTAGGCCCACGCCACCCCACCTTATGGCACGGGGCCTCCGGCTGAGCCAGCACCCACCTGAGTGCCCTGCTCCTTCCCGCCAGTAGACAGTGGGTGTCGGGTCCTCGCGGGTGAGACGTAGGAATTCTGCTCGGAGACCCGGCCCTGAGGAGCAGCTGCTCAGCCAGTGACGCGCCCCCCTTGCCGTCTCCCCCCTCAGTTGCATAGACTCGTGGTTTGAAGTGAACAGATCTTGTCCAGAACACCCTGCGGACTGACCCTGCTGGGCTCGCTTGCTGACTCCTCTCAATGGTGAGCCAGTGACTGGGGGCCTGGAGTGGGGAGGACGTTGCTGAGCTGGCTTCACAAACCCCCGCCTCCCCACTGAAAGGGGTCGGGGGAAGAGGGTCTAAGCAGCAGTGCTTCTGTGGGGTGGGAGTGGTTCCTGGGAAGCCTGAGAGTCCACTCTTGCATGGTCGTCCAGAAGAATCTGGACGGGTGGAGTTGGGGAAAGACCAGTGTGATCCAGACGTTGAGAGCAAATCTCCCTGAGAAGGTTCAGCAGGAGCCTCAGAAAGTGCTGGGTGGGGGGAGCCTGTGCCTTGTACTCCCTGGGCTGTGGAGCAGGTCCTCACCCCGGTGGGGGGGTCCTGCTTCTTTGGGAATGGGGACATCTCGCTTGCACCCCCATGTGGACATCACGGTCATTGAACAGGACCGCGCACTGTCCCTGCAGCACTTGTCAGCAGTCAGCTGACCAGGTTCTTGCCTCCCCTGGCCACCTCCCTCACCCCACTCCAGATGAGTCGGGGGCCTCCAGGCCAGACTTGGGGCCCCGCCACCACAGCCCAGGTCCCTGGCTGCGCTGCAGACCAGCCCAGCCAGCTTCCTCCCCAGAAAGGGGAGTGCCCGTCAACTGGTGGGCATTTCCCACCCTGTAACCATTGTATAGCCC
>NW_011494867.1:1803162-1808099 GCF_000754665.1 Bison bison bison
GTCTCCCTTGGGCACCTTGCTTTACTGCTGAATGTCCTCTCCTGTCCTCATCCTACCTGTCCCTTCCGCCAAACAGACAACATCCCCAGAGGAACCAAAACTCACCTCATCTCACACCCAGGGGTTCAGGGGCCTCTTTCCGTTCTTTCTCGTTCTCTCTTCGTCTCCCTCTTTCTCTTGTTTTTTTGTTTTCTTTTGTTCTTTGTTAGGTTTGTTTCATTTATCCCAAGTAAACCCCCAGAACAGCTGACGATGTCAAACTATTCAGGGACACTTGCTCTTTTTACCTTCACCTCAAAAACTGAGGACGTGGGGTGAAGAAAACGCGAGGGGAAGAAAGAGGCAGAGGGCATGGAGCCTGGCACCGGCTGCAAGTCCAGATTCCCAGCATGACTTCCGGTTCGGGGGGCGCCCCAGCCCGGCCTCCGCAGGACGCACACGGCCGGCCTCGGGCCCACCAAGCTCGACTGACATCTTCCGGTCCCCACAGGGACAGCCAGGGCCCCGTTCCTGAGAGGAGGCTTCGGACACTGGGGCAGAGCTGAGCTGGGGACAGCAGTGGGAACAGGGCGCCCTCCTGCACTGACTTCCAGAGAATGGCCCCCCTTTCTCCCTGAGGACACCAGATTGGATGAGAGCCAGTTTGAGAGAAGAAAGAATCACCCGCTATCCTTCCCCTCATCCTCATCCCAGGAGGGAAAGGGCATTTTCTTTTTCACCTTTGAAAGGCATTGTGGGTCTGTCTCTAAAGTGTTTACAAAAAAAAAAAAAATTATAAAAAAAGCAAAAAGTCTAGTGTCGACTGGTGTTTTCCCTCGTGATGTTTACAGATCGCTGTCTGCTGCCCGGCCAGAACCCACTCAGTGACAAACGAACAGAGCCGGGTTCTTGCCACTCAAGTCCCAGGGGCGCGGAGCGAGCTCACAGCCCTCCTGTGCCCGGCATCCAGCGGCCTCTCCATCAACCACTCTGCCTTGGTTTTTTTGTTTGTTTGATTCCCCCCCCCCCCATTTTTCTGGCTTGATTTTGCACTTTTCTCCCCTGGGGACCCCGATATCTTGACTTTGTTGCCAAAAACAAGCCCATCAGGACCTTCTCCCCCTTCTTCCCATTTCTCCTTCCCACTTCCCTCCTGGTTCTGGTCAGTTCAGAGGATTTAACAATCACAAGTGTCCTGCAAAAATGCCTGAACGTTTTTCCTAGACCCCTGTGTATTTTCTTTCTTTTTTCCAAAAAACTTAGACAAACAAAAGACTAAAAGGATGTGTACAGCTGCCCCTGTTTTCAGGTATTCTGTTTGAGAACATTTTAGCTGTTGATGTTCACGCGTGACATCAGTTCCGGCAAGATAGGTTTCTGTATTTATATATTAAAATCCAAAACAAAAAAAAAAACCTTATAAAATGTTTAAAAAAATGTTCAAAGCTGGGGGAAAAGGCTTTCTTCATTAGTCAAGGTGTTTTGATATGGTATTAAAATAATGTCTAATAAAAGATGCACTGTGTGACTTCATTTTAATCAAGTATCATTACACAACCAAGAAGTGAGCGTTGAAGGTCTCTGTCCCTGCTCTCTCGCCCACCCGCCTTAGCCTTCCTTCAGGCTAGTGTCGGGGCTACGAGTGTGTGACACAGCTCTCAGCGCGGATTCATGGGTGAGGGAACAGGGCAGGGCAGGCTGGAGTCCCGCAGGTTTACAAACCCGCTCAAGCCCCGTGGAATCTATCTGGCGTTACCTGTGGCGTGGTCATGACAGAACTTTTCTGGAAAAATCTGCTGGGCAAGGATCTTGCAGCCCGTGGAGGTTGTAGGGACTCGCGTTCTTCCAGGCATTACCCCACCACCACCATCCTTGGCTCCTCATTCTGCACCCTGCCCTTCCTGTTGCTCCGGCTGAGTCTCCATGCTGACTCACGGGCATGCTTCATTGAGGCCCAGAAAGAGGCCCTGCTTTGGAGCTGAGCCAGCTCAGAGCCCTCAGAGCCCTTGAATTAGAACCAGCCACTCTGGGCTCACCAGAGTTGGCACACCTTGGGCAGGGTGGGAAACATAGGGCAGCAGGTACCAGTGCCCACCTGGCCTGTGTCTCTGCACCAGACCGGCTCCCAGAGAGGCACTGCAGGGCCTGCAAGGGCAACTCAGGAGGGGGACACATGCTCTGCCGGCCTCCAGCCCCCCACGGGTGGGCTCTGACCCCACCAAGGCCCTGCAGTCATGTTCTGTCAGACGCTTGCTGAAGCACCTGCTCTGTGCATTGCAGGCTGGTGGGCAGCTGTGAGCCAAGGCCCCAGCATGTCCAGCGTTCCAGAGAAAAACTCGAGAGGAGTTTGGCTCCAAGCTGGTGGGGTGGTGACCCCGGAACCTGCAGTTGCTATGGTGGCAGGAACCTGGGCTCTAAACTGTCTGTATGAGGCTTCTCTGCCTGGCAGAACCATGTTGGGGAAAGGACTCCCATCTAAACCTCAGATGCCCCACATGTGAAGTGGGAACAAAGTCACAGCTCAGAGGCCACCGTGAGGGTCAGAATCTGCCCGGAAGCCTTGGCACATGCATAGCAGGCTCTCATGGCTTTGTCGCCACAGAGAGCACTGTTCTTTTCACAGCGCCTCCTGCTTCTGCCTGGCAACTGTGTCTCCCTGTTCTATATTTAATTCCTCCAGCAAAGGTGGCCGTGAACGTCTCCTTGCCTGACCCCTAGGCCTGCAGGCAGAGGGGACCCATGTGCCCACCTCGGTGGCTTAGACCTGGCAGCCTTGGCGGCACCCTGGGTGAGCCGGGTGAGAGGAGGGCTGGAGCCCACACCCCGGGTGCTATTCCAGGCTCCTGTGCCGGTGTTTATCCCACCCCCAGGGACTTCACTCCCACCCGGCTCACTACAACCCTCTGCTGGTGTCCGTGGCCTCTGACTTCAGCCCGATTGCCAGCTCCTGGGCGGGGGTGGGATGGGGTTGTCCTGGCTTCCCAGATGGAACTGGTGTCTGTCATCCTCCAGCCAAACGGTTCTCCCGAGCTCTGCCTTTCTGAGGGCGGAGGGGGGGAGGGATTGGCAGGAACTGGGAGGTGGGTTCCACCCACTCCCTCTGCTAGCTCAGGACACTTGGCTGTTTAATCGCTATGTCTGACTCTTTGCGACCCCATGAACTGTACCCTGCCAGGCTTCTCTGTCCATGAGATTTTCCAGGCAGGAATACTGGAGTGGGTTGCTATTGGAGGATTGCCAAGTGGACTGCACACTTGGAGAGGGTGGCTTCCTGCACAAAGGGCACCTCACTAAAACTAGTCATCTAGTAGTCCCAGGCGGGGCTAGAGGTAAAGAACCCGCCTACTGATGTAGGAGACATAATAAGAGACTCAGGTTCAATCCCTGAGTCAGGAAAATCCCCTGGAGGAGGGCATGGCAACCCACTCCAGTATTGCCTGGAGAATCCCATAGAGAAGCCTGGCAGGTTATAGTCCATGGAGTCACAGAGAGTCAGACGTGACTGAAGCAAGTTAGCACGCACAGTAGCCATTTAATTATGTCGAGGTTTTTAGGTCCTTATTCCTAGGAAACATGCTGAATTGTATAGGTGAATGATGTGAAAAAATTTGTAACTCAATTCCAAATGATTTCCCAACAATACACACACGAAGCAAGCCAGGTAAGAATATTCACTGTTGAATCTTCAGTGAACGGTGTATTTGTTCTTTCAACTCTCCTGCATGTTTGGAGCTTCTCCTTATAAAGAATTGTGGGGAAATGGCCATTCGCTGAGCACCTACTAGTTGCCAGGCGCTGGGGGGTGGGGTGGCACACCAGGGAGGAGCCTTGGCCCTGCAGAATGCCACCCTGGAGGACTGCTGGTGGCAGGCAGCCTGCGTGGAGGGGAGGCACCAGTGAGTTCATGTGGCTGATGGTTAGTGTTCCTGTTTCCTTTATTGGGTGGCGGTGGGGGTGGGGACATGAAACTTGCCCCACACTACCCCTGTTACATCCAAGGGACAGAAATGTCACAGTAGAGCGAACTCAGGGCTCAGCCTGGTGTTAGCAGAGGAATCTGAACAAAGCTTGTCTCAGAGGGGCTGCCTCTGCTGGGGGCTTGAACAGTTGATGGGTGATGGGGTGGAGTCAGGAAAGGAGCTCAGCGGGGTCTTAGGAGGATGGGAGTGAAATGAGTTGGGGGGTGACGCTGGCTCCCTGCACCCCTTGCTCAGCCTCTTTCCTGAGGGCCAAGGCCACCAGGGAGGGAGGTGGGCCTCCACCAGAGGCTCCTGGGACCTGCAGGTGGGTGGGGGCTTGGAGATCTGTTTCCTGGGCTCCAGGCATCTGCTGGACCCTGGGAAATGGGGGGCCCAGAGCTGAGAGCTGTAAGTCCCTGCAAGGGGAGCAGACACCCCAGGCGATACTGGTGTCTGAGCTTTGTGGTGTCAGGCGCCCTCGCGTGGGCTTAGGGGGAACGACTGCCAGGACGAGGAGCTCTGGCTAGAAATTGTGACCAAGCCTGGGGCAGGCCTCGGGGTGACAGAGCCTGACGTGAGAGTCAAGAAAGCTGGTAGAGAAACATACCACACCGTGGACAGTTGTGGGACCGGGAAAATCACTTCCATTTCCAGTGATTGGTAGCAGCCACTTGAAGGACATGATCAGAATGTTCTAGAGCCCAGTTTGGGGGCTCAGTGGGGGGAGTCTGTGGTAAGTGAGGATGGCCATGGTTTAGTCCTCAGGTCCTGGGGTTCTCACGGGCAGAGCAACTGGGACAGGGACCTGGGTCCCCTGAAGTGACCTTCCTCCTGCAGCCTGAGCACCGTCCCCTCCTCAGGCTGCAACAGATCAAAGAGCAGGGGCCGGGTGAGGGATGAGGGCATCACGGGCCGAAGGACAGAGAATCTGGAGGAGGTGGGGTGGGCAGGCACAGGAGGCCATTCACAGGTGCAGCTTGCTCATCTCCAGACAGTTGC
>NW_011494867.1:1808350-1810868 GCF_000754665.1 Bison bison bison
TCAGGTTTATTTGGGGGTAGGGGAGGGCGCGGGATTGAGAACTTCCCCTCCCCACCAGCAAAGGGCGTTCCCCTCACCAGGCAGATGGGGCTGGGCCATAGGTGCTGCATCCCCAGCTTTTGTTCTGTCCTGGGCCGTGGAGGCCGCGAAGGGGAGTGGACCTAGTCTTTGGGGGAGGCCGAGAAGGGGAGTGGACCTAGTCTTTGGGGGAGGCCGAGAAGGGGAGTGGACCTAGTCTTTGGGGGAGGCCGAGAAGGGGAGTGGACCTAGTCTTTGGGGGAGGCCGAGAAGGGGAGTGGACCTAGTCTTTGGGGGAGGCCGAGAAGGGGAGTGGACCTAGTCTTTGGGGTGACCCATGGTGCCTCTCCCCCGCCCCAGGCCCGGATGTGTCAGAGCAGAGAGGAAGCCGCTTCACTGGGAATGACCCCCAGCAATTTTATTGAAGCAAAGGCTCCTGAGGACAGCAAGCGAGCTGGGGAGAAGCCGGAGGCCTGTCCAAGCTTCTCTCTCCTCCACCTGGCTTCAGGTTCATTTAAAAAGACACAGGCTCCAGAACGGGAGGTGCCACTCTGGGGGGGCTTGTGGGCTAGGTGCCCAGAGCCCCTCACAGCACCTTGCCTGGGTTCATGAGGCCTTGGGGGTCCAGCGTGGCCTTGATCTGCCGCATGGTCTCCATGCCTACCTCGCCCACTTCCTCGGGCAGCAGCTGCCGCTTGCCCAGCCCGATGCCATGTTCCCCGGTGCACGTGCCGTGGAGTGCTAGTGCACGCCTGGGAGGCAACCGGAAGGGACCCTCAGTGGGAGCCCCCCTAGCCCCTGCCACCACCTTCCTGCCCTGCCTCCCGCTTCGCCCTTACCTGCCCAGCTGCTCTGCAAAGGCCTGGACCCTGAGGAGCTCCTCGGGGTCCTCGGGGTCTACCAGCAGGATGCAGTGGAAATTCCCGTCGCCCACATGCCCGACAATGGTTCCTGGGGGCCCAGAGGACAGAGCTGTGGCCCTGGCCCCGTCCCACCCTGCCCCACGCGCCCGCAGGGGGCTGGCGGAACCTGTGAGTCTCCAGGCCTCCAGGTCCTCTTTGGTCTGCACCAGGATCTCTGGCAGCCGGGAGATGGGCACACACACGTCGGTAGAATAGCCCTGGGTTGGGGCAGCTCCGTGAGCAATAACCCCCTCACCCAGCATGCCCGGGAGGTAAGGGGTCAAGGCTACAGATGGGCTCAGGGAGCTCGGCCTCTCACATGCATGTGTCCGCTCCGTCTCTAAGCCTCAGTTTCCCCTGGGGAACAAGAGAACTGGCCCACATAGGCTTCCAGGGCTCTCAGCCTGCTCCCCACCCCCGATCAGGTCCCCCATTACTGGCTACCTGGGGCCCTGTCTCCCCTTCCCATAGGCTACCATCTCCCCCTTCACCACCTCTTCCTCCGGGAAGGCTGCCTTCTGTTTTGAAACTCCTAAGGGCACCATGCTGCCACTGCTCAGTCCCTGCACCCAGGGCCTGGCTCAAGGAAGGGGCTCCCTCCCAAGGATGTGGCAGTCTTGCCCGCCAGGGCCTTGGCTGGCCACCCTGGACGATAGGGTGCCAGGCCGAGGAAAGGCTCCCACCTGCATCCCAGCCCGCTCACCTTGCAGCCCGGCCGCAGGGCCAGGCTTGCATACCAGGCGTTGTGCCGGGCTGCCCAGAGGCGGCTGCGCTCCTCTGCCTCCTTGGCCCAGGAGAAGTGGGAGCCTCCGTTATGACGGATGATCTCCTCTGTAGGAGGCGGGGGGGAGTTACACCAAGCTCTACTCTGGGGGCAGCCTGTGCCCCCTGCCCACAGCACCCCAGCACACCTGTACACTGCACCTGCTCTGCCAGCGCCTGCTCGGAGCCATGGAACTCGAGGAAGAGCGTGGGTGCCACGCAGCAGTTCAGCTTGCTGTGCCTGTTGCAGGCATCCATCATGACCTCATCTAGGAACTCTGGGGCCAAGGAGAGGCCAGGTGAAGTGAAGCTTGGCCTTTAAAAGGGGCCTCCCCCGGGGAGCCCACCTGGACTGCTTACCAATGCGGGCCACAGGTACTGCAGCCTGAAGGATGTGTACGGTGCTGTCCACCGCCGCCTGGACAGTGGGGAAGGCACAGGTGGCGGCCACAGTGGCCTCAGGAACAGGGTGCAGGTGCAGAGTGGCGGCTGTGATGAGGCCCAGCGTTCCCTCGGAGCCCACAAAGAGCCCGGTGAGGTTGTAGCCGGCTGCGCTCTTCCTGGGCCCGGGGACACAAGGCAGGTGAGCATCCAGGCCACATGCCGCCAGATCTCTGGCTAGAGGCCAGCAGGGAGCAGAGCCCGAGGTCTGGGCTGACCGCCCTCGGTGTAGACTACCCCCCAGGCAGCCGCTCCCCTAGGCGCCTGCTAAGTCGCTTCAGTCCTGTCCAGCTTTCTGCGACTCCGTGGACAAGGCTCCTCTGTCCCTGGGATCCTCCAGGCCAGAACACTGGAGTGGGCTGCCATGCCCTCCTCTGGGGATCTTCCCCACCCAG
>NW_011494867.1:1811024-1812346 GCF_000754665.1 Bison bison bison
TCTCTGAGCTTGAGCCGCCGGGGAAGCCCTGCAGTTCCCCGGCACAATCCCCACCACTGGACTACCAGCTTGGGCCCGCAGGACAGTCTCAGGTCTCCCGGGGGCCGCGGCCGAGAGAGGGCGCTCACCGGAAGCGCCGGCCGGGGCCTGCGGTGTGCAGACGCTGCCCGCTGGGCAGCACCACCTCCAGGTTCAGCACGTTGTCGCGCATGGTGCCGTAGCGCACAGAGTTGGTGCCCGAGGCTCCAGTGGCCGCCATGCCACAGAGAGAGGCGTCTGCACCTGGGTCTGGAGGGCAGAGGGCAGCTTGGTGCCCGCAGAGGGGTCCCACCGAGCCTCAGAAACACCCCGCCCCCAGAGAGCCCGCCAGGCCCGGGGAAATGCCCCAGCCTACCCACAGGGAACCAGAGGCCGCTGTCCCGCAGGTGAGTGTTGAGAGCTTTGCGGGTGACGCCGGGTTCTACCACCACAGAGAAGTCTTCGGGATTCAGCTCCAAGATTCGGTCCATACGGGTCAGGTTGATACAGACGCCACCCTGGCGGGAGGCATGCAAAGAATGGCTGCCCTAGGTCTTCCTCCAGGAGGACCTCAGCTCGTGGCCAACCTCCCAGCAGGCGGACCAGAGCTCCAGGATGGCTGGTAAGGGGCGCCGATCGTGAGCGTGGTGGAGGAGGCCGCCGCCCATGTGACAAGTGTGACGGGAGAGCCTGGCCCGAGGAGGAGGCTATCCGCAGCTCATACCTGGACCGCGCAGACTCCACCCTCCAGCCCGGTGCCTGTGCCGAAGGGGATGATGGGCACGCCTTGGCCATAGCACAGGGCTGCCAGCCGGCTGACCTGCTCCACATTCTGGGGCCACACCACAGCGTCCGGAGGTTGGCACCTGCAACCAGACCCTCAGCAGTGTAGGGGTGTGTGGTACCTTCAGGTCCTACTCATGTTTGTAGGTATTGCAGGGCCTGAGGCTGCGCAGTGGGTAGAGAACACCCTTCTTGGGGCACAGAGGAGAGGTGGAGAATGCCAGAGCGCCCAGAAGGGTGCCGAAGACATCCCAGGACCCTCACTCCCCAGGGGTTCTGATGTGGAGGGGGTACCCACCTGTGCATGGACTCATCGTGCCCGTGCTGCTCTCGGACCACAGCCGCGGTAGACACGTAGGGGCTCCCCACAACTGCCTTCAGAGCCTCCACAAAGCCCGCGCTGAGTCTGCCCTGCAGGGGAGAAACGCACGTTGGCAGGGTCACTCAAAGATATCTGGGGCCACCTGTCTGGTGGGAGGGGAGGGGTGGGGCTTCCACTGCCTGTGAACAGAGGCACCCAC
>NW_011494867.1:1812446-1827169 GCF_000754665.1 Bison bison bison
TGCCCCACATTGGCAGGGGCCTCCTAGGGTTCTTGGAGCCCTTCTTGGGTATTTCTTCCCATTTTACTGACGGGGAAAAGAGGCCATCGAATCCATGACAGGACCTGGCCTAGAACCAGCTTCCTGCCTCCCATGCATTCTTTCAAAATGTGTGTGTGTTCCGGAGCCCCAAAGGGGCACTCTGGAGTTGAAACCCCCCAGCCCCCCTCATGGTAGACACAGGGGCTTCAGCCGCCCTCACTAAACACCCACATCTGACATGGGGTGAGCCCAGCGATCCTCCCCAGGAGATCTCCTGATGCTGGGGCAGCATGGAGCCAGGCCCCCCACCCTCTAAGGGGCTCCTCCTCTCCTACCCACCTGCGTCCCCCTGGAGCAGTAGCCCCTCCAGGAGAACAGTCCCCAGCTTGCAGGCCGGAGCAGGATGGCCATAGCTGTGCAGTTGCCAGTTACCACCACGGGCTATTGGTTGTGCTGGGGGCGGGGCTGCTTAAGGTGGTGCAGCCTTAAGGTGGCCCTGCCAGACCCTGCTTAGTCAGTACTTCTTGAAGGAGAGGTGAGGTTTACTGAACCAAAGGGAGACGGAACAGCAGCCACTACCTAATTTAAGATTATGCAATGACTTCTTGTGGTCCGAGTACCCAGGGCTCCAGCCAGGCTCAGGGGCTTGGCAAATACCCTTGAGCTTTCTCATCCCACAAGACCCAGCTCCAGTGTCACGGAGTAAGCCTTGATGGGGATCTGAGACGGAAAGCGCAGGGAGGCTCTTGGGGGATGGGGTGGGCTATTGCAGTAAGGCAAGCCAGGAAGACATCCTGGAAGAGGAGTGCTAAGGATGAACAGCAATTTACCAGGTAAGTGAAGGAAAAGACAGTTGCATCCCTTTGTCTCCACTCTCCTACTGGGCATATCCCAGGATCTTGGGGAGTGACATGGCTGCTGCTCTTGAAGGTATTCCAAGCTTGGTTTTCCTTCTACAGAAACTGAAAAAAAACGTGCTGTAACATTACTGAGATAAAGCTATTCTTGTCTTTGTTTTCCTTCCCAGTCAAACCAGGAATACAAACTCCTACTTGGGTCTTTCTCCCCAGCCACATTTGAAATGAATCCATGTGTCCACTTTCAATGTGTTGCTTAACTGGCTTATCTGAAAAGTTGTCTCTTTGTAACTTCCCTGGTGATCCAGTGGTTAAGACTCAACGTTTCCAGTGCAGAGGATGCAGGTTCAACCCCTGGTCAGGGAACTAAGATTCCACATGTCACACTGCCAAAAATTTTAAAAAGAAAAATCAAAAAAAGTCTCTTTTACAGTTGGTTAGTTCAAATCAAGATCTAGGGAAAGCCCTCACAGAGCAACTGGTTATTGTGTCTCATAAGCCTCTCTTAATCTACAACAGTTTCCCTCTCCCCCATTTTTCCGTGCCATTTACTTGTTAAAAACTAGGGCGTTTGTTCTGTAGAATTTTCCACGTTTGGTTTTTGGATGATTGCATTCTTGTGGGGTCGCTTAATATATTTCTTTAGCCTCTGTACTCTGATAACTTATATGGTGGATACCTGACATTACACGTTTTTCATAGCCTATAAAACTTTACAACACCAAGAGTGAACCGTAGTGGAGGCAGATTTCTAAAAGATCATTTAGGAGGTTGGCAGATCCCAGGCAAGAATGAAGATTGTGACAAGAGAATCTATCTTTCTAAATGTATAAAGCGACCTCTCTGAAGAGGGTGGAGGAAACAGGTGCTGATTTACATGAATGGAGTTTTCAGTTAGACTAAAGGCAAAAGGAATTGCCCATAAGCACTGTCCACAAGTCGGTCAAGTTGTTTCCCACAGGGAGACAAGTTAATACTTCTGAATTGGCTTTACGTGTAACTGGATTGATTGACTAAATTAATAAGTAGGGAAAACAGATAAGTCTCCTGTGCAGAAGAATTGTAAATAAATTATGTGGAACTTTCCCCCTAAAGGGCGGAAGCATAACTTCGCACTTCCTAATTGTGGGCTGCTCCTAGGGACTTCCTTCCGCAGTGACAGTATGGAAAGGGGGAAAGGAGAAGGGTCACGTTATAGTGGAGAGGCCTGGCAAGTGCTACTCCAGTCCGATGATCAAAATCAACACCAGCAGTCAAATCCTGTTGACGGTGCCTGTCCTGTGTTGAATAGAATCCTCTCAAAATTCACGTCCTTCCCAGGACCTCAGAGCGGACTATATTTGGAAAGTGGGTTGTCGCAGATATAATCACTTAAGATGGTGTCCTACTGAGTAGGGTTGGCCTTTAGTCCGGTGTGACTGGTGTCCTTATAAGAAGGGGAGAAGAGACACTGAGACGAGAGGAGGATGTCACGTGACCATGGAGGCAGCAGAGAAGGGGCTGTGTCGGCATCTCGGAAGCTGGGAGGGAGCGACGGAGGGTTCCTCGCTGTCGGTTTCAGATGCTACATGGTCTTGCCAACAATTGGATTTCAGAATCAAGAACTCTGAAAGGACAAGTCTGTGTTGCTTTCAGTCACTCACTTTGTGATACTTTTTTTATTTTATAACAGCCCGAGGAAGCTAATATACTGCCCTTGATAGGATAGGATAAAAATGGTTCTTTTTACCTCTAATGCCTTCCTCCCCAAAACCCATAACCCCAGTCTAACCATGACAGAAACATCAGACACTCACCAATAGGGGAATATCAGAATGCCTGACAGTACTCAAAGCTGTCAAAGTAATCAAAATTCGATTTCGTTGCTAAAGTCCATTGCTCAGTAACCCATTAACAGCAACATTTATTGGCTTACATAATATTTAATTCTCACAGTTCTGGAAGCTGGGGTGTCATGGTCAAGGCATGGGCAGATCTAGTGTCTGATTAGAACCACTTCCTGGATCAGACAGCTGTCTTCTTGATGAGTCCTTGCATAGTGGAAGGGGCGAGGGAGCTTTCTAGACTAAGCACACTTATGATGGATTCACCCTCCCGACGTAATCATCCCCTCAAAGACCCTACCTTTAAGTACCATTGCATTGGGGGTTAGTTTTCAACCTATAAATTTTGTGGAGACACAAACATTCAGTCTGTAGCAAAGCCTAAGGAGACGTGAAGGCTAAATGTAGCCTCCTGGATGGAATCTGGCAACAGAAAAAGTAGTCAGTAAAATTAAGGAAGTCTGAAAAACTATGGCTTTTAGTTAATAATATACTATTATTGATTAATTGGGCTTCCCAGGTGGTCCTTGGTAAAAAACCTGCCTGCCATTGCAGGAGACATAAGACATTTGGGTTTGAACCCTGAATCAGGAAGATCCCCTGGAGCAGGGCATGGCAACCCACTCTGTATTCTTGGAGAATCCCATGGACAGAGGAGCCTGGAGGGCTGTAGCCCATTAGGGTCGCAAAGAGTCAAACATGACTGAAGCAACTTAGCACTCACATGCATTGGTTCATTAATTACAGCAAATGAACCATACTAATTAATGTAAGATGTTAATAATAGAGGAAAACTGTGCACTCTTGTTGGGGGGGAGATATGGAGCTCTGCTATCTGCTCAATATTTGGTAAATATAAAACTTTTCTGAAAAAATTGTCAATAAAAATACAAATAGAAAAGGGGATTCATGAGGGGGGATTGGACCCTAGTAATTAAACATACCATAAAACACAATGATAACAAGTGTGATATTGTTGCATGAATAGACAGAAAGACCAGTGGAACAGAAATAGAAAGTTCAGAAGTATAACCAATTACAAATATTTTATGTTTGACAAAGGTGGCACCTAAAGTCAGTGTAGCAAAGATGAACTTATTAACACATGGTATCAGGGAGAAAAATAAAGTTGAATCCATATCCAATTTAAATACCAAAGAGATAAAATATTTAAATGTAAATAAGTGACATCATGAAAGTATTAGAAGAAAATGGTGTTATTTATTTACTTATTTTTGGCCGGGCTGGGTCTTCGTTGCTGCTCCAGGGCTTTCTCTAGTTGCAGAGAGTGGGGGCTACTATCCGGGTGCGGTGTTCGGGCTTCTTGCTGCAGGGGCTTCTGTTGCGGAGCGAGGGTGCTAGGGCGCGAAGGCGCAGTGGTTGCGGTGCATGGGCTTAGTTGCTCCCCAGCACGTGGGATCTTCCTGGGCCAGGGATCTAACCGGTGTCCCTGCATGGCAAGGGGGATTCCTACTACTGGGCCACCAGGGAAGCCCGAAATGGCATCTTTTAAATGTGTTAATCCCGTAGGTTACTAATTACAGGTTTAAAATTTCTGTTATGCAAAATGAATGAATTCTAGAAATCTACTGTACCACACTGTGCTCATGCAAAACACTACTGCACAGTATACTTAAAAAATCTGCTAAGGAGATACATCTCATCTTGAATGTCCTACATTAAAAAAAATTAATTTATTTGGCTGCACTGGGGCTTAGTTGCGGCACCCACCTTTGTTGCGGCACAAAGTTTCTTTTCTAGCGGCAACATGTGAACTCTTAGCTGTGGCGTGTGGGATCTAGTTCCTCGACCACGTCCCCTGCATTGGGAGCTCCAAGTCTTAGCCACTGGACCACCAGGGGAGTCCCAAGTGTTCTTACACTTAAAACAATATTTTAATTAAAAAATGTTAAAGATCTAGCCGACAAGGAAAATGATGCAAGAACCATTTTTTTAATTAATTTATTTTTTATTGAAGGATAATTGCTTTACAGAATTTTGCTGTTTTCTGTCAAACCTCAACATGAGTCAGCCATAGGTATACTTATATCCCCTAAGAAACACTTTTTAAACTAAAGAAGAAGCATTGCTGACACTTCATTGTCACATTTAGAAGCAGAAATGTTTGCTTGACAGCAGTGTGTTGAGAAAGTATGTCTTAACGGTTATCTGATTTGTGTCAGTACACTTTAATTTCAAAAAGTACTTTTGTTGCTCTGTTTACTACCCCCACTGAATCAGTTAGCTGTTGCTATAGTATAAGAAACACCTAAAACTCCATGGCATAAAACAATAAACATGTATTCCTTTTTTTGATCCCAGGGTATCAGTGTGACATGGGAAGGGGCTGGAGACTAAGGTCAGCCATGTAGGCAGTCAGACATGCCCATATGATCAACCAACCTCCAGTAAAGACCCTGGATACCAAGGTTCAGCTGAGCTTAGGGTTAGCTGTACCCCGCGTATGATGTCACACACCATTGCTAGGAGGATCAAGTGCTGTGTGCATGACACCGCTGAGAGAGGACAGCTGGAATCTTGTGCCTCGTGTCTTCTGGACCTTGGCCTTTGTGCCGTTTCCGTTTCTGATTTTAATCTGTATCCTTTCACTGCAGTAAAATGTAGCCATGAGTATAACAGCTTGCTGAGTTCTGAGTCCTTCTAAGGAAAAATTGAACCTGAACATGGCCTGGGGGAGCCCCTAAAACAGTCATGTTATCATTTTGAAGCCATAAACAGCTTATCTTTGTCAGAATTAAAACTTGTTGGCTTCTCCAGGCTTTTTCCATTTGTGAACAGGTATTTGGACCAATGGAGTCCTGATCTGTTCTGTTAATATTTATGGATCTGCTCTTAAAATAGAGGAAGCTTTGATTCAGTTGCTTATTTTGTAATAATACTTTGTCCAATGGGGGAAGGAGAGGGTGGGATGAAGTAACACTGAAATATATACATTACCATGTGTGAAACAGAGAGCTAATGGGAAGTTGCTGTGCAGTGCAGGGAGCTCAGCCTGGTGCTCAGTGACAACCTAGAGGGGTGGAATGGGGTGGGAGGTGGGAAGGAGATACAAGAAGGAGGGGACGTGTATACCTGTGGCTGAACGGTGCTGATGTATGGCAGAAACCAACACAACACTGTAAAGCAATTATCCTCCAATTAAAAATAAATATATTATAAAAAAAAGACTAAGGCAAATAGAAGAAATAAAACAAGTTCAGAATATTTGCTTTTTAAAAGAATAATAGTGTCCAATAATATTCAAGCCTATGTCTTTCTGACTTATATGCAGTTATCTCTAAATTCTCTATAAAAACCAATGTACCCAAAATTAAACCTGATTCAGAATGACTATGATTTTTTTCCCCTAAGGTGGGATAAATAGGATATTCTTTTTTAAAATTTGTTTGATTATTTACTTACTTTGGCTGATTCCTGTCTTGGTTGCAGCACTTGGGATCGTCGTTCCATCATCTGGGACCTCCTAGATGTAGTACACACATCCTAGATGTGACGCGCAGGCTTAGTTGCTCTGCGGCGTGTGGGATATTAGATTCTGAGTTCTCTGAGCAGGGATCCAACCCTGGTCCTCTGCATTGCAAGGCAGATTCTTTACCACTGGGCCACCAGGGAAATCTTTTTTTCTTCTATTTTTAGTGTAGTCTTTAGGTGTCTCTTCACCAAGTGGAGATAGAGCGAGGAAATAGCTGGAGTTCTTTGCAATCCCAAGAACTGGCCAGCCCGAGAGAAGGGCCAGAGGAGCAGCTACCTACCCTGGTGTGTTGCGGAGGCACTGCTGGCCCATTGAGGTGGGCAGCCCTGAAAAGTCAGGTGATGCTGGAAGCTGCCCACTCCAGCAGGATGCACGATGCACAGGTAGCTGTTGGTGCACTCAGGTGGACAGACGTGCACAATACCGGCCGTAGCTGGGTTTCAAGTGTCCTTACTTCCTGCTCCGGTCATTCATTCCTTCCTCATCTACAGCAAGCACAGTGCTGGAAAGGCCGTGACAAATGAGACAGACAGTCCTCGTATGCACAGAGGATCCCTGGATCTCAGCCACTGACCTTGTAAGACCCCTTCGTTCATTGAGGATTAAGATGGCCTTGTCAAGCACTCAAATAAGATAAAAAATTTTTTGAGGCTCAGGTTAGTTCCATTCCCCAGAGTTCATTTATGTTAAAAACAAAGGAAAGAAACTCCCCTGGTGGTCCAGTGGTTAAGAACCCACCTCGCGATCCCTAGTCAGGGAACTAAGACCCCACGTGCATGCGCGTGTGTGCTGTCGTGTCTGACTCTACAACCCTGTGAACTGCAGCCCGCCAGGCTCCTCTGTCCATGGGGATTCTCCGGGCAAGAAGAGTGGAGTGGGTTGCCATTTCCTCCTCCAGGGGATCTTCCCCACTCAGGGATTGAACCAGCATGTCCTGCGTCTCCTGCATTGGCAGGTGGATTCTTTTACCACTGAGCCACCTGAGAAACTCCTTGCTGCAGAGCAACTAAGCCTGTTGCTACAACTACTGAGGCCGGACGCCACAGCTAGAGGGTCGGTACCTCCAACAAAAGATCCCCCATAACGGAACAAAGATCCCACGTGCTGCAACGAAAACCTGATGCAACCAAATAATTTTTAAAAAAATAAAGGAAAAGATAGCATAATATATTCACTTTGCTACAAATTAGAAGAATTTTTGCAGGGCCCCTACTTTGTAGTTTTGCCTTGAAAAAAGTAAATTGAAGATCACTTCTCAGAGCCCTAAACAAGGAGGGAAAAGCTTGTGATTAGATATCATTCCTTTTCCATCATCTCAGCTATAAAAAAGAGGGAGGCTGGTCAACTGGCTGGGAGAAATTGGGGACCAGATGGAGTGGTGTTGTCAGACACTGGAAATAATACAAGGAAGGAATATCCACCGGTAGGGGTCTGATTATGGAGTCTTAGAGTTATGATTATAGGAATTATGGAGTCTAAGAGAGTCTTGGCTCAAACCTAACCTGCTGAGTAAAGCCTTCACTAGCCATTCTGCTCAAAAACACACCCCTCCACAAGCTCCTGATACAACTTTTGTGGGGGGCGTGCCAAGTGGTGTGTAGAATCTTAGCTCCCTGACCAGGGATCAAACCCTTGCCCCTGCAGTGGAATTGCAGATCCTAAGCACTGGACCACCAGGGAAGTCCCTGATATGACCTTCTTAGCAGTAAACGCCATCTGACACGCTCTGTTTTACTTGTTTATTGCCTGTCTTCCCAAGTAGAATGGAAGCTCACAAGGAGAGGGCTCTGGGTCACTCAGAGCAGTGTCCACACACAGTGCCTGCCGCCAGCAGGTGCTTGATAAACGATGGCAGGAATGCTGAATAAAGGAGTAGAAAACAAAGACACTTGGGGGAAAAATTAAACTTATTCAGAAAAAGAATTGTTTCAAGACCTGGAAAGGAGTAAGGAATCACTGATAATATTTGGCTAAAATTTCTTATTAAACCTTGACCTCAGGTTCAGAGTTCAGATGAAGGAAGAGAAAATTGACAATTAAAATATAAGGTGATCAAGACAGTCCAGACCATGTGGAAGTTCTTCAGATTAGACAATCCAGTGTTTTTAGCATATAAGTAACAAAGGGGAAAAAAAGGTTTGGAGGAAGGACCTATGTATTAAAAGACAATAATCCTGGGCCATGGATTCATTTGGATTTTTTAAAAAATATTTATTTATTTGGCTGTGCCAGGTCTTAGAGTGCACAGGATCTTTAGTTTTGGCATGCACACTCTCAGTTGCATCACGTGGGATCTAGTTTCCTGATTGGGGATCAAACCTGGGCCCACTGCATTGGGAGTTAGGAGTCTTAGCCACTGGACCAGGGAAGTCCCCGACTGGATCTTGAGTTTGAAAAATTTGAAGAAATGTATGATGCTCATGGAAACAAGTTGGAAATGTGAACACCAACTGGATATTTGAATAGTATTTAGGAAATACTGTGAAATTTTTAGGTGTGATAATAGTGCACAGTGACTGTGCATTAAGTATGACCCACAGACCCCTGAGGTCTCCAAGACCCTTGCTGACGGTCCAGGAGGTCAAGGTCACTTTTGAAAAATTACATGCTGGGGAGTCTCCTGGGGGTTCCAGACAGTGGCACCAAACTGCACTGGCAGTCACTGCCTTCTTTTAGTGTTTTCGGGCCGTGCTGAGGCATGCAGGGTCACAGTTCCCAGACCAGGGGTGGAACCCATGCCCCGTGCGGTGGAAGCACAGAGTCCTAATCACCAGACCACGAGGGAAGTTCCTGGTGGTCCCTGCTGTCTGCACTCTCACACAATTACAGGAAAGAAGCGCCAGTTTCACTAAAGAATGACTTCAGTGGAGCAGTAAGAATGATTAATTGTGCTTGTCTCAACCTTTCAGCGCTCGCCTTTTTAATATTCTGTCCGATGAAACAGGAAGTACATACAGAGTATAATACTTCTGCTGCACACAGAGATGCAATGTTGTCTCCAGGAAAACCACTTGTGCTCTTGTTTGAGTCATGAGTTGAACTAGCTGCTTTTCTCATGAAATATTTTTACTTGAATGGCTTACAGTCAATCGAAGGCTGGGTGTTTGGCAGACATTTTCTCAAAAATGAATGAAGTGAGCTGTCATTTCAAGAAAAACAAGTGACTACAAGTTGTTCCTCAATGGTAAAATTATCTTTCAAGTGAAAATTTGAATGTTGGCAAAAACCTGATTCTGCTTCCCAAAACTTATGAAAGCTTTTCTGTTGAGACCAGTGGTGATATTATTATGGTCATTTGATACTATGCAGTAAAATGTATCAACATTTTAAAGATCTTTAGGACTCAGTAAGCCAGTATTTTTCAAGTGACCAGGGTATGATATGACAAAATCATGGATTTGAGATAAAGGATCCATTCAAAGTGCAAGAAAGACCAATGAATCTTAATGTAACAGAGTACACAAGTTGTTTGATAAAATTGGATGATCTAGGATCCGTGCCCCATGGGAATGTCATTTGATCAAATGAACAAAAATAAATTTTTTTTTGCCAGTATCTAGGAACAAACCCATAGACAGAGGAGCAGAGGAGCCTGGTGGGCTCTGGTCCACAGGGTCACCAAAGAGTAGGACACGACTGAAGCGACTCAGCGCGCATGCATGCAGGAACAAACCACACTTTATTTATGTGCTTTGGAATATTTGCTCCACTCTCAACAGTCACTATCGTAACAAAGTCTTTTTGCATCCGATAACAGCACCGTCCAAGCATGTAGTTACTGCGAGGTGCTGATGCTTGTTGGAAAGGAAGTTGATGCTCCAACATGCTGGGAAGATGCAACAGCCACTGGGACACGGTGGGTAGTTGACTGAGAAAGTGTGAAACCTTAGTGGAAGGTCAAAAAAATTAAAGGCAACATTTAAATTAAAATTTGCAGTATGTTTTTTTTTACTCCTCCACACTTTCCCTTTATTCCTAAGAGGAAATTAATAAAGAATAATGTGCAAGGTCTTCAGAAACAACCCCACACACAGTACTCTACGTTGTTGCATAAGGCAGTCGGGAATTTAACTCATGTGTGTGGAATTTAACTCATTGGGGGAAGAGTGTGTATTTATTCTTTTTATACATTTAAGTATTTAGTCTTTTTAAAATATGTATAATTTTTTACAAAAATAGGCTCACACTCTACATAATCTGTGTGATCTGCAGTTTTCATTTCTGAATGCATTAGACACCTCCCCCATGGAGTTAGCATATGTGTGTGTGTGCTCAATTGCTCAGCCCTGTCCAACTCTTTGCAACCCCATAGACTGTAGACTGCCAGACTCCTCTGTCAATATGACTTCCCAGGCAAGAATACTGGAGTAGGCTGCCATTTCCTTCTCCAGGGGATCTTCCCGACCCAGAGATTGAACCCAAGTTTCCTGCATTGGCAGGTGGATTCTTCACCACTGAGCTACCAGAGAAGCCGAATGGAGTTAGTATGCATTATCATTTTCAATGTCTCCCCAAATTCCATTTACATATTATGATTATTTTAATTACATCTACTGAAAGATTTTTAGATTTTTCCAGTGTTTCGTAGCAGATATAGGCTGCAATGTGAGAACATTCATGTATATACATCGTAGTACAAGATTAAAATCTATAATTTAAAAATTTTAACTTTTGATACAATAAGGCCTTCAGAAAGATTTTATGTATTATAGTCCTACCAGAAGTGCATAAAAAATTTTTTTTCGGGGCTTCCCTGGTGGTCCAGTGGTTAAGAATCTGCCTTTAGTGCAAGGGACACCAGTTCAATCCCTGGTCTGGGAGGATCCCGCATGCCGTGGCGCAGTAACTAAGCCTGTGAGCCGCAACTATTAAGCCTTTGCTGTGGAGCCTGTGAGCCACAACTACTGAGCCCGTAAGCCTAAAGCCGGCGCTCTATAACAAGAGAAGCCACCTCGGTGAGGACCTGGCTCACCGCAACTAGAGAAAGCCCATGTGTAGCAACGAAGAACCATCACAGCCAAAAATAAATAATAAAATAAATGAATGAATACACATTAAAAACTTTTTTTCGCCAAGTTGTTCCAACCCTGGGTATCCTTACTCTTTTAAAAATTGTCCAAACTGATAGGTCAAAATGATATTACATATGTTATCATATTGCTTTTCTTTGATTTTGAGTAAAGAGAAAACATTTTAAAAATATTTCTTTAATTGCATCGGGTCTTTTAATTGCAGCATACGGGGTCTTTGGTCTTGATCTGGATCTTTCGTTGGGGCAAGCAGATGGGCTCAGGCTTGGTTGCATGTGGGGTCTTAGTTCCCTACCACGGATCGAACCTATATCCCCTGTTTTGCAAGGTGGATTCCTAACATTGGATCAGCATGGAAGTCCCCTCTGCCTGCCTCTTGCTTGAAGAAAACTTTTGTCTTGTAGGCCTTCCCCAAGGTTCAAGGAGCAAATTTAATCCAAGAAATACAAACATAAAAACAGAGTCAAGCAAGTCAAAATAGTAATTGTTTAACCATTAGACAAATTCAGGGACCTTTAGTTACTCCTCAAGGGCTGTAGATAATATTGTGAACCATATCCTTGAGCTACTTCTTGAAACCTCCACCAGATAGAAGAAGTTAACTAAATATTGACCACAAACATGTAGACCCCAGACTGGTTGAAACCAGAAGGTTGGTGAGTCAATCAAGGGAGACTCCTGATTACTTCATCACCAGTCAATCATAAAAATGTCCATGAGCTGATTACCCCACAACCTTCTCCTTCACCCTGTCTTTGCTTTTTTAAGATTGGTTTGTTTATATATTTTTGGCTGTGGGGGTCTTCATTGCTGCGTGTGGCTTTCTCTAGTTGCTGAGGGCGGGGGCTGCTCTCTAAATGCGTGTGGGCTTCTCATTGTGGTGGCTTCACTAGTTGTGGCGCACAGGCTCTCAGGCGCTCGGGTTTCAGTAGTTGAGGCTAGAGGCTCTAGAGCCCTGGCTCAGTAGCTGTGGTGCATGGCTACAGATGTTCCACAGCATATGGGATCTTCCCGAACCAGGGGTCAAACCCACGTCCCCTGCATTGGCAGGTGCACTCTCAACCACTAGACCACCAGGGAAGCCCCATCCTGTCTTTAAAAAATTTTCCCTGAAAGACATCAGGGAATTCCATTCTTTGAAGCAGTATCTGACCCTACACCTTGCTTAGCCTTGCCATAAACTCTGCACTTCTGTTTACCACAACCTGGCATCACACATTGGCTTCAGTGTGTGCATACAGACCCAGGTCTGGTTCAATAACAGTAGATTTTGAGACCGTATATTGTTTAATTGAAAACTGGTTGCTCTACTACACACCTATGAGCATGGCCAAAGTCCACAACACTGACAACAGCAAAAGCTGACAGGGATGTGAAGCAACAGGAACTCTCATTCATTGCTGGTGGGGATGCAAAATGGTACAGCCAGTCTGGAAGACAGTCTGGCAGTTTTCTACAAGGCTATATTCTCACTATACAACCTAATCATTGTGTTCCTTGACATTTACACAAATGAGAAACATTTTATTTCCATGCAAAACACTGCACAGGGATGTTTATAGAAGCTTTTATAATTGTCAAAACTTGGAAGCAGCCAAGATGTCTTTCAGTTGCTGAATGGGTAGATAAAATGGTGGTACATGCAGACAATGAAATATTATTCAGTGCTAAAAAGAAATGAGCTGACAAGCCATGAAAAGACATGGAGGAACTTTAAATGCATATTACTAAGTGAAAGAATGGAGAAGGCAATGGCACCCCACTCCAGTACTTCTGCCTGGAAAATCCCATGGACGGAGGAGCCTGGAAGGCTGCAGTCCATGGGGTCGCTGAGGGTCGGACACGACTGAGCGACTTCACTTTCACTTTTCACTTTCATGCATTGAAGGAGGAAATGGCAACCCACTCCAGTGTTCTTGCCTGGAGAATCCCAGGGACAGGGGAGCCTGGTGGGCTGTCGTCTATGGGGTCACAAAGAGTCGGACACAACTGAAGTGACTTAGCAGCAGCAGCAGCAAGTGAAAGAAACCAACTTGAAAAGGCTACAAACTGAATGATTCTAACTATATGACATTCTGAAAAAGACAACTGTTAATAGGGAAGAAATTTTGTATTCTATTAGAAGTTAATCACTAAAGGGATATTGCCTCAAAGCTTACATTATACATAATCACCCATCTCTGGGAACCCTGCTTCCCAGGTCATGTGCATTAGGCTAAAATACCTTTCTTCAGCTCACTGGAAGCACCTTGACCAGGCCCACCTGTGAATAACTGCACGAAGAAGAAATTAACATATCCCCTCCAGAGGCTGCCGGGAACCAGGAACTGTTTGACTCCACTCCCTCCCCTTTTATGGGATGTATAAAGGATGCCCGAATCCGAAAGTAGGCAAGATGGTTCTTTGGGACATGAGTTCATCATCTTCCTGGTCTGCTTGCTTTCCCAGTTCAGTGGCTATTCCTTGCCCCAACAACTTATTTGTTGACTTATTGGTCTTCCGTGCAGCTTGGACTCAGTAATAATCCTAGCGGTACAGTACAAAGGTCAGTGACTTTCGGGGACTTAGGGAGAGGGAGGGAAGGAGGAATCGATGGAGCACAGGGGAATTTGTGTGCAGTAAAACTACTGTGTGATACTATGGTGGTGGATACATGTCACTGTATGTTTGTCAAAACCCATAGAACGTTCAACACCCAGCGTGAACCCTAATGTAAACTATGGACTTTGGGTGTCTTGTCAGTGTACATTTAATTGTAACAAATATACCACTCTGGTACTGGGTGTTGATAGTGGGGGAGGCCATTCATGTGTGGGCACACGTGGTACATTGGAACTTTCTCCTCAAATTTTACTGTAAATCCAAAACTTAAAAAAAAAAAAAAATCCTACTGACAGCACATGGTACCTTTATGGCCAGTTTTATTTATTTTTAGTATCAGAAAGGTAACTTAATATGTTATATATAGTTATCTTTGAAAGGTGAGATCATGGGTGATATTTGCTCTATTTTATACATATTTTCTAATTCAAATGCTGTGATCATAGATTACCTGTGTAACCTTTAAAAGCCAGGATTCCTATTTTGGGGGAGGTGGTGATTGTAACTCATACTCCCTTTGGTGGAAATGAGGTCCAGGCCAAGGGATTATCATGGTCAACACTCATCCGATCGGCTGAACAAGGTGAAAACTTTCCTGAGAGTCCCTACGGTGTGGCCCTGCGGGCTTATGGGAAATGTAGTCCCGAAGTTTGACGGACCACCCCTCGGAGGACCCTGGGACGGCGTGCAGCCCCTTGCAAGTGCGCATGCGCACTGCTGCGAGCGCGCCGGTGGCCGCCCTTCCCCCACCTGCAGCCGCGAGTAGGTGACAGGGCCCCGGTCTCCCCACCGTGACCCAGCCTGGCCCTGTGCCACGAGCGGAGGCTGTGCCCCTCCAGGTAGGAGGGGGCCTGCCAGGCCGCCCCGCGGGGCCGCGGGGGCCGAGGGGCAGGGGACG
>NW_011494867.1:1827483-1832155 GCF_000754665.1 Bison bison bison
CCCTGGCGAGGCTCGGGCCGCGCGGAAGGCGACGCCGCGACCTCCCCGCCGGGCCCCTCAGCCGGGGCTCCCCGAGGCGCGCCCTCTCCTGCGTCTTCGCTCGTTCCCGCGCTTACCCGAGGTGGCGCAGCCAGCTGGTCCTGTCACACGAACGACAAACTATTTTTTTATTTTGCCTTCTTAATTTTGCTCACCAGTAGTTTTTACCGTGGAGGCGTTACGATTTTTTCTGTGGTTGAGTTTACTGCTCTTCCTTTATTGGACACCCCAAAACCTTCACCATTTTGAGATTATACACCTTTGCTGATGATTCCCACTGATACTTTAGAATAAATTATATTTAAAAAATCTGTTCGTGCTTCTATGATCCAGTTGATGGTTACATTTAATTAGGGGGGATGGACACCTTTATAATGTTGGTTCTTACTATAGGCTTTCCCATTTGTTCAAGTCTTTCATTTTTTTTCCCCTTAGGAGCGCTTTGTAAGTTTTTTCATAAATATTTGCGTTTTTATATTATTGTTCTGTAGTAATTTATTGCTATGAAGATGGAATCTTTTCCCCATTATTTCATCTTTTTTTCTCTCGTATTTGATATTTCCCACTTTGCTTATTTATGTGTATTTGAGATTGCTCCTTTTTCTCCTTAATTAGTGTAGCTAGTGGTTATTATTTTTATTATTGCAGAAGAGTAACTTTTTAATGTCTGTAGCATCTGTAGTAATGTCTCTCCCATTGTTACTGACATTGATTTTAATGCTGTAACTGTCCTCTAAATACTGCTCTAGCTGCATCCCTTAAATTCTGGTATGTTTTGTTTTTCATTTCCATTCAGTTTTTTAAACTTCCCTTGTGACTTCCTTTTTCACCTGTTAGTTGTTTAGAAATTTGTTGTTTAATTTCTAAACATTGGGGATTTTCTAGATCTTTGTCTATTACTGAATTCTAGTTTAATTCTGTTTTGGTTAAAGAATATACTTTGTTACATAATTCAGTTCTTTAAACCTTGTTGACTTGTATTTCCCTGGAGGTCCAGTGGTCCACTTGCCAATGCATAGGACTCGCTTCAGTCCTGGGAGGATTCCACATACCTGGGGCAGCTACTGTCCATGCTCAGCCACAAGATAAACCACCCCAATGAGAAGCCTGCACACTGTGACGAAGAGTGGCCCCCACTCACTGCAATTAGAGAAAGCCTGCTTGTAGCAGAACACCCAGCACAGCCAAAAATAAAAAATAAAAGTTTTGTTTTATTTTATGGTCAAGGATATGTTATACCTTGAGGATGTTTTTTATGTACTTTAATGACTATTGTACTGTTAGTGGTAGAGTTTTTTGTAACTACTAACTGGGTCAGGTTTGTTGGTAGTGTGGTTGTTTTTCTGCATCTTCACTGGTTTTCTATGTACGTGTCTTGTCACCTGAGAAAAGAATCCTGAATTCTTGAGCTACTATTGTGGATTTTACCTATCTTTTCTTTCAGTTTTATCAACTTTGGGTTCTTATATTTTGAAGTTCTTTTGTGCATAAACATTTAGGATTGTTACGTGTTCTGGTGATTTGATACATTTATCATTGTCATTTATCGCAGTGACATTATGTAATGTCACACTTTATCCCTGGTAATTTTTTTTGTTCAGTCTACTTTGATATTAATCAATCCAGCTTTCTTTTGATTAATGTGTGCAAGGAATCTTTTCTTATCCTGTTACTTTTTTTTTCCCCACTGTGCTGCATGTCATGCAGGATCTTAGTTTCCCAACCAGGGATTGAACCCATGCTCCCTGCTCCCTGGTTAAGTCCAGTCTTAACCACTGGACTGCCAGGAGAGTCCCTCTTCTTTTTGTTTTGATCTAGCTATTGTTGGTGAAAATTCAATTAACAGTCAAGTTAAGAAAATTTTATTTGAGCCAACCTGAGGATTATAACCGAAGAGACAGACTTAGGAGCTCTGAGAACTGTTCTGCCTATTAGATGTTGAAGGAATAGTCATATACTTGTTTTTGAACTTTTTATTTTGTATTGGAGTATAGCTGATTAACTGGAGAAGGAAATGGCAACCCACTCCAGTGTTCTTGCCTGGAGAATCCCAGGGACGGGAAGCCTGGTGGGCTGCCGTCTATGGGGTCGCACAGAGTCGGACACGACTAAAGTGACGTAACAGCAGCATAGCTGATTAACAATTTTGTGATAGTTTCAAATGAACAGCAAAGGGACTCAGCCATACAAATACATGTATCCATTCTCCCCCAAACTCCCCTCCCATCCAGGCTGCTGCATAACACTGAGCAGAGTTCCCTATGCTATCCAGTAGGTCCTTGTTGGTTATCCATTTTAAACACAGCACTGTGTACATGTCCATCCCAAACTCCCTATCCCTTCCCCTCAGCAACCAAACCAAGTTTGTTCTCCAAGTCTGTTGAGTCTTTTTCTGTTTTGTAAGTTTATTTGTATCATTTCTTTTTAGATTCCACATATATAAGGGATATTAGACACTCTTCTGACTACTTCAGTCAATATGACAATCTCTTGTCCATTTTTGAGACAGAGGATCATTTATCAAAATGACATACTGACATAAAGTTCACCAAGTACACAGTAGTTCAACTAAGCATGTGCAGAGTGAACCTCAAGTCATCATGACCTCTTACAGAGTTGAGAAAGAACATTACTCTTTTAAGAAGTTACATTGCTCGAATCAAAAGAAAACAGATCTTTATGGCAAGTAAGCATTCCTACCTTTGAGGCAGTCTGGTTAATGTGTAATGCAGATGGACGTATCATACTAAACAGGGAGGGAGGAGGCTCAAATAAACTTATCTCTGAGTGAATCACAGTGAACTTTTAAATATATTCCACTGCTTTGTGTGTAAGGTAAGATCCTTAAAACTATACTTCCATCAACAATTTCATCATCTCATCTTTTATGCTATTAATGTCATATTTTACTTTTACATATCCTATAAGTTCACAAAACTTTTCTGGTCTTTTTGGTTTAGACAATTAATTATCTTTTAGATTGATTAAAAGTAAGATAAAATGTCTTTATAGTTCTCTTCATTTTAACCACTCCCAGAGATCTTTATTTCTTTGTGTAGATCCACATTTCTGTCTGGTATCCCTTCTACCTGAAGAACGTCTTTAAAATTTTTTATTGTAGTATAGGACTACTGGTAATGCATTCTCTGTTTTTGTTTGATAAGGTTTTTATTTCACTTTCTTTTTTTTTTTTTTTTTGTGAGATATATTTGCTGGGTATAGAATACTGGATTGGTAGTTTTTTCTTTTTTTAAAGATGTCACTACATTGCCTTCCAGCTTATATAGTTTCTGATGAGAAATTGTGATTTTTTTTAATGTTGAGTCCTCTGTACAGGCAAACCTCCGAAATAGCATTCAGTTCCACATCACTGCAATAAAGCAAGTCACATGAATTTTTTGTTTTCTCAATTCATACAAATTTGTTTACCTTTATACTGCAGTCTATTAAGTCTGCAATAGTGTTATGCCTAAAAAAATGTATATAACTTTACTTACTTTTAAAATATTTATTTATTTGGCTGTGCTGGGTCTTAGTTGCAGCACGCAAGATCTTTGATCCTAGTTGCAGCGTGTGGAATCTTTAGTTGTGGCAGGGCCGTGCCTGATGGCTCATTGGTAAAGAATCTACCTGCCAATGCAAGAGACTTGGGTTCTATCCCTGGGTCAAGAAGATTCCTTGGAGGAGGAAATGGCAACCCACTCTGGTATTCTCACCTGGAAAATTCCATAGATGGAAGAGCCTGGTGGGCTCCAGTCCATGGGGTCATAGAGTCAGACTCGACTTCCTGACTGAGCCCACACACAGGATCTTCTGGTTGGAGCCTGTGAACTCTTAGTTGCATCATGTGGGATCTTGTTCCCAAACCAAGAATCGAATCCAAGCCTCCTGCTTTGAGATCGTGGAGTTTTAGCCACTGGACGACCAGGGAAGTCCTCTACATACCTTAATTTAAAAAGGCGTTATTACCGGGACTTGCCTGAAGGTCCAGTGGCTAAGATTCTGTGCTTCCAACTCAGGGGGCCTCGGTTCAATCCCTGGTCGGGGAACTAGATCCCACATGCCACCACTAAGAGTTTGTATGCTGCAATTAGGAGATCCTATTCAGCAATATGTGAACCGTGAACTTCCTGATGTTCAAGCTGGTTTTAGAAAAGGCACAGGAACCAGAGATCAAATTGCCAACATCCGCTGTATCATCGAAAAAGCAAGAGAGTTCCAGAAAAACATCTATTTCTGCTTTATTGACTATGCCAAAGCCTTTGACTGTGTGGATCACAATAAACTGTGGAAAATTCTGAAAGAGATGGGAATACCAGACCACCTGATCTGCCTCTTGAGAAATCTGTATGCAGGTCAGGAAGCAACAGTTAGAACTAGACATGGAACAACAGACTGGTTCCAAATAGGAAAAGGAGTATGTCAAGGCTGTATATTGTCACCCTGCTTATTTAACTTATATGCAGAGTACATCATGAGAAACGCTGGACTGGAAGAAACACAAGCTGGAATCAAGATTGCCGGAAGAAATATCAATAACCTCAGATATGCAGATGACACCACCCTTATGGCAGAAAGTGAAGAGGAACTCCAAAGCCTCTTGATGAAAGTGAAAGTGGAGAGTGAAAAAGTT
>NW_011494867.1:1832255-1846498 GCF_000754665.1 Bison bison bison
TCAACATTCAGAAAACGAAGATCATGGCATCCGGTCCCATCACTTCATGGGAAATAGATGGGGAAACAGTGTCAGACTTTATTTTTCTGGGCTCCAAAATCAGTGCAGATGGTGACTGCAGCCATGAAATTAAAAGGCGCTTACTCCTTGGAAGGAAAGTTGTGACCAACCTAGATAGCATATTCAAAAGCAGAGACATTACTTTGCCAACAAAGGTCCGTCTAGTCAAGGCTATGGTTTTTCCTGTTGTCATGTATGGATGTGAGAGTTGGACTGTGAAGAAGGCTTGAGTGCCAAAGAATTGATGCTTTTGAACTGTGGTGTTGGAGAAGACTCTTGAGAGTCCCTTGGACTGCAAGGAGATCCAACCAGTCCATTGTGAAGGAGATCAGCCCTGGGATTTCTTTGGAAGGAATGATGCTAAAGCTGAAACTCCAGTACTTTGGCCACCTCATGCGAAGAGTTGACTCGTTGGAAAAGACTCTGATGCTGGGAGGGATTGGGGGCAGGAGGAGAAGGGGATGACAGAGGGTGAGATGGCTGGATGGCATCACTTACTCGATGGATGTGAGTCTGAGTGAACTCCGGGAGTTGGTGATGGACAGGGAGGCCTGGTGTGCTGCAATTCATGGGGTTGCAGAGTCGGACACGACTGAGAGACTGATCTGATCTGATGTCTCCACTAAGATTGAAGATGCTGCATGCTGCAACTAAGACCCAGTGCAGCCAAATGAATAAATAATTAAAAATGTTCTTACTACAAAGTGCTAACCATTAACTAACAGTGCTGAGTTGCCACAAACTTTCAATTTGTTTTTTAAAAAAAGCAATCTGAAGAGCAATTAAAAAAGAAAATATGTCTATATGGAATCTGTCAGGTTTTTTTTCTGGCTGCTTTTAAGAATTTCTCTTTAACTTTGACTTAAATATGATATGTCCAGGTGTGTCTTTGTTTTGCTTTTTGATACTTAACCCTCTTTGGATAAATTATCCTAGTTTCTTGGATCTGAGGTTTGCTATTAGCCATTTTTGGAAAATTCTTGGTTAATATGTCTTCAAATACTACTTTTAAAAATATTCATTTATATATCTGGCTGTGTTGAGTCCTAGTTGCAGCCCGTGGGATTGTCATTGTGTCACGTGGAACCTTTGTTGTGGCCCCCAGACTATAGTTGTGGGTACGGGCTCAGTAATTGGACTGAGCATACTTAATTGCTCTGAGGGGCATGGGATCTTACTTTTCCAACCGGGAATCAGGCCTGCACCCCCTGCATTGGAGGTGCGGAGGCTTAACCACTGGACTGCCAAATTTTGGGCAATACATTATTTTTGAAAATAATTATCTATGTGTTTACCTGTGCTGGGTCTTAGTTGGGGCACATGGGATCTTCAGTCTTCATTGCAGCATGTGGGATCTTATTTTTAGTTGTGGCCTGTGGGATCTAGTTTCCTGACCAGGAATTGAACCTGGGCCCCCTGTACTGGGAGTGTGGAGTCTTAGCCACTGGACCTCCAGGGAAGTCCCTCCAATACATTTTTGTTAGACCATTTGATATTGCACTACAGCCCTTGGATTCCTTGTTTTTTTTTTTTTTTAAACTTCCTCTTTGTGTCTCAGTTTAGGTAATTTCTTTGGACCCAATTTCTTTGGGTAATTTTTCTGTCTTCAGGTTTACTGAAAATTTTCTCAGCTTTGTCATAGCATTGCATATTGAAGATGGTCTTTCAACTCTGTTACTGCATTTTTTTTTAGCATTTCCATTTTTTTCTTGATGGTTCCATCTCCTGAAGTTCCCTATTTGTTAATTCATTTTGTAAATCTTTTCCACAAAGCTTTAATATATGAATAATAATTTTAAATTCCCTGTTTGATAATTTAACCAGTTATGTTTTCTGCTGTTTGTTTTGTCAGTTAACAATTGTCTTAGTCTTACCTTTTCAGATGTTCCATAATGTTTGATTGAAGGGGGGTTCTGCCAGCATGATCCAAAGGACTAGCCCATGAGGTGGAATTTTCTCAGGTGACGTATAACAATTTATAAACAAGTCATTCTGGAAGTTCTGAGGCAAGTCAGACCTTTAATAATAATACCTTCTGTTTTCCTTTCTTCCAGTTCTGCCTTCATAGTTCTCTGTCTTTATCCAAAAGCTGCAGAAAATGAATAAATCCCAGGTGAGTTGTTTATTCCTAACTTTTCTGTGCATTTGAGGAAATATATAAGGACCTAGAAAATGAAATGAAAGGTATAAATGAGTAAAATTCAGAAAAACATAGTAAGAATAATCAATACCAGCAGACAAAAAGTAAAATCAAGTTAATCAGGTATTTTAAAAAAAGTTAAAAAGTAAATCAAGTTAATTAAGCAATTATTGCATTGATTATGAATACCATTTCCTTGGTTCTCGAGTATTAGGTATAAATTAGTTTTATGAACATTCATATAGATTGTGTTTTGAGCAGCATTCCCAGGAAGAAAAACAGGTTATTATTTTATCTCTAGTTTATTCATATAGCATTCTTCAGGGTAATACAGTGTGTATTTTATTTTTCCAGTGAGATTAACTTGATGCCAGAAAACTCACTGAAGAGCTGGATATGTATTTAAATTCTCCCCCTAACTTACACGAGTTCCATTGTCATTACTTTCTTGAGTAGCATTCCAGAATGTACTTCTACATATTTACACAAGTATAAGTACAGATTATCATGAGATGGCATACTAATTATACTGTTCTGTTTATATGTTTTGTTTTGCTTTTAATGAATAGACTTCATTTTTTTAGAATAGTTTTGAGCTTACAGAAAATTTGAGTGAAAAGTACAGAATTCCTTTCCTCCCTCTGCACACATGGTTTCTTCTCTTATTACCATCTTGCATTAATGTGGTATAGCTGTTAAAATTGATGAGCCAATGCTGATACTCAAACTAAAGTTCATAGTTTACATTGCTGCTGCTAAGTCGCTTCAGTCGTGTCCGACTCTGTGCGACCCCAGAGACGGCAACCCACCAGGCTTCCCCGTTCTGAGGTTCTCCAGGCAAGAACACTGGAGTGGGTTGCCATTTCCTTCTCCAATGCATGAAAGTGAAAAGTGAAAGTAAAGTCACTCAGTCGTGTCCGACTGGCGACCCCATGGACTGCAGCCCACCAGGCTCCTCCGTCCATGGGATTTTCCAGGCAGAAGTATTGGAGTGGGGTGCCATTGCCTTCTCCAATAGTTTACATTACGATTTGCTTTTGGTGTTGTGCATTCTGTATGTTTTGACAAATGTGTAATGACATGTATCCACCATCATTGTATGTTAGAGAATAGTTTCACTACTCACAAAATCCCCTGTGCTTCATCTAGTCCTCCTTCCCTCCCTTTCCTTGAGCACCTGGCAGAATTGGAGGGGCAGTGAAAAAGATATATATTACCTATATCACTGGTTTCCTCTTCCAGAATGTTATACAGTTGGAATCAGTCAGTATGTAGCCTTTTCAGACTTCCATTAACAATCTGCATTTAAAGTTCTTCCATGTCTTTTCATGACTTGATGGCTTATTTCCTTTTAGCACCCAGTGATATTTCATGGTCTGAATGTACCACTATTTATTTACCCATTGAGCAATTGAAGGACATCTTGGTTGCCTCCGGGTTTTGACAGTTACGAATTAAGCAGCTATAAACATGTCTGTGTAGTGTTTTTATGAATGTAAGTTAATCATTTGGGTAAATGCTAAGGAAAACTAAAGCTGGATTGTACAGCTAGATTGTACAGCAAGAGTAGTTTGTGAGAAACTGCTCAACTGTCTTTCAGAGTGGCTATAATATTTGCATTCCCACCAGCAGTGAGTGAGAGTCTGTGTTGCTTCACGTCCTTGCCAGCATTTGGTGTTGTCAGTGTTGTCAACTTTGGCCACTTTCGTAGGTGTTTTGCAGTATAATTTGATAATTCTCTGACATCTTAAGTATCTTTACACATATTTACTTACCATCTGTATATCTTCTTTAGTGAAGCACCTGTTAAGGTCTTTGGCCCTTTAAAAAAATTTTTTTTTTACTGAAGTATAATTGATGTACAATGTTGTGTTACTTTCTGCTGTACAGTGAAGTAATTCAGTTATACATACATATGCATTCTTTTTAAAAAATATTCTTTCTCATTATGGTTTATCATAGGATGTTGAATATAGTTCCCTGTGTTATATCTTGGGACTTCGTTGTTTATCTGTATGTAATAGCTTACATCTGCAGACCCTAACCTCTCACTCCATCTCTCCCGCAACCCCTGCCGCTTGGCAACCACAGGTATGTTCTCTGTGGGCATGATTCTGTCTGTGTTTCGCAGATAGGTTAGTTTGTTCTGTTTTTTAGATTCCGTACATAAGTAGTTTTATATGGTATTTGTCATTCTCTTTCTGACTGACTTCACCTGGTAGTCTGTTGTGTGTGGGCCACTCGTGGATTCCAGTATACTTAAGTCTCTGATCTCGTTTGGATTCTCCCGCTGTAGCTCATGACAGAGTGTTGAGCACACTTCCTTGTTCCATCCAATGCTTGTTCGTTTTTCTTTGATGTATCTCCGGGTGTCTCTCTGTGACACTCTATCTGTGTCTCAGTGTGTATGGTTTCATCCCAGTCTCCTTGGTCATCTCTTCAATCACTGTCTATTTGCCTTTTTTAAGCCTAAGCTTTTGTCTAACTCTGGGAGTCTCTTTGCATTTCCTAAATTAATTCATTGTATTTATTTTTAGATTGAGGCTTTAGGGAATTCCCTGTGCCATTTGTCTTTTCAGATTGCATTTGTAAGGAATTCCCTGAGCCAATTGTCTTTGTCTCATTTACTTGATGTAGTCTGATCATCTCCTGTATCTACCATGTTGTTGCAAGTAACATGATTTCATGCCTTTCTAAGGCTGAGTAGTTGTTCATGGCATATATGTAGCGCAACTTCAGTATATAAAGCTCACAGATGTTGTGGTTGCTTCCATATCTTGGCTGTTGTAAATAATGGGTTCCTGAATGTTGGGGTGCCTTATTTCATAGTATAGTTTCCCATGCACATAGGCTTGGACAATCTCACTGTAGGTCTGGGTTTCGTTTTAAAGGAACCTGCATAAGGTTCTGCATCTTATCTCAGCAATTTTCATTCCCAGAGGCAGTGGAGGAGGGTTCCCTTGTGGCTCAGCTGGTAAAGAATCCTCCTGCAATGCAGATGACCTGGGTTCGATCCCTGGTTTGGGAAGATCCCCTGGAGAAGGGAAAGGCTACCCACTCCAGTATTCTGGCCTAGAGAATTCCAGGGACTATGGAATTCTATGGGGGTCGCAAAGAGTCAGACACCACTTTCACTTTCAGTATTTATCCCTGTGTTGGGATATTATGGCCGCTTTGGTGCCTTGGCGCCGGGAAAGAGTGCCTTTCTGAAATGTGGGGTGCCTGTGTTGTTTCAAAGGATGCATTTCCCTGAATATAGGGCCTGGTGAGGGCTTGCAGGATCTCGTGGTAGGTGCTGGTTTTGTTCTAAAGGAACCTGCAAACGGTTCTCCATCGTGGCTGGTCGCGATTTCCGTTTCCAGGAGCAGTGGAGGTGGGTTCCCTTCTCTCCCTGCGGGTCTCCAGCATTTATTGTTCTGATTTGCTGGTGAGGGCTGCCTGATGATAGTTGGTTGTAGGTTTGCTTGGCATTTCTCTAAGAATTAGGAAGGCGGAGTTTTTTTAGAGGTGCGGATAATTGGTTTCCACTAAGTGTGAGGAAAATTTACCGTTTGCAGTCGGGTTTTGAAAGTCAGGCCTGTTTTGAATTCTATCTCTCTGAGCTACCGTAGGTTATTTGTTGAGGGCAGGGTCATTTAGCTTAATCAGGCAGGCTTCTGACTGGGAAGAGCGTGTTCAGTTCAGTCACTCGGTCGTGTCAGTTCAGTTCAGTTCAGTTGCTCAGTCGTGTCCGACTCCGTGTGACCCTGTGGACTGCAGCACGCCAGGCCTCCCTGTCCGTCACCAACTCCTGGAGCTTATTTAAACTCATGTCCGTTGAGTCAGTGAGGCCATCCAACCACCTCATCCTCTGTCGTCCCCTTCTCCTCCCGCCCTCAATCTTTCCCAGCATCAGGGTCTTTTCCAAGGAGTCAGTTCTTCGCATCAGGTGACCAAAGTACTGGAGTCTCAGCTTCTGCATCAGTCCTTCCAATGAATATTCAGGACTGACCTCCTTTAGGATGGACTGGGTGGATCCCCTTGCGGTCCAAGGGACTCTCAAGAGTCTTCTCCAGCACCATGGTTCAGAGCCCCTGCTTTGACGATTTGTTCCAGGAAACGGCCACAAGGCAGAAGCACTTTTGCCGGCTGTGGTCAGTCAAGTGGGCATCCAGAACCCAGCCAAAGTCGTGTTTCTGAGTTGTAAAGTAGCGTGCACACTGCCCGAGTAAACACCAGAGAGCGTAGGTGTCATTCCTCCATGCCCCTTTCCTCACAAAGCCCCCTCACCACCTCCGCCTGGCCAGAGCCATCTCAGCCGCCAGAAAGCTGCGCTGTTGAGGCTGTTTCCTATATACGTGGATTCTGTAAGGAAGAAGTTGAAATTGGGAACCCCCCCACCAGGAGAAGTGGAGATGGGGACTTGTTAAAATGCTTCCAGCCCAGAGTGGAAATGGGGGTGCGGTGTGGGTGCAGGAGCGCCTGGCAGTTTGGTCAGCTGTGGCATGTCCCAGAGGGGACCAGGCGCTGTAGATGCAGTGAGGGCTTCTGCCCCGCACACCCTCTGCAGCCCCGGAGGCGGGCTGCGGGCTCCAGGGGTGTGCCTGCGCCCCAGTCACCAGGCCTGAGGGGGATGGGGTATGTGTCTGTTTTCATTTCCTCCTGTCCCTGTAATGTGTATTTTGCACTGGAGTCTACTCGATTCCTGTTATCGTGTTTGTTTGTGGTGGAACAAGAAGTGGATTCCTTTATGTTCATGCATCTGTTCTTTTTGGATTCACTTCCCCTGTAGCTGTTGACAGTGTTGAGCACACTTCCTGGTTCTGCCCAGTCTGTGCTTGTTCATTGTTCTCTGATGTGTCTGTGGGTCTCTTTTTGACCATGTGTCTGTGTCTACGGTGTACTGTTGAATCCGAACTTCCTCAGTGATCTCCGCACCCCGACCCCGACCCCCAGGGTCCATCTTGTGTTTGATAAGCTTACATTTGTTGTGTGACTGGGAGTCGGACTGTGTTTGCTGGTAAGTCTTAGTTGATTGTATTTTTCGATTCCACCTGTAAACAATACCCTGTGCCATTTTTCTCTGTCTGATTTACTTGACACACTGTGATCATCTCTCGATTCCACGTTGCTTCAAATGGCATTTTTTCGTTCTTTTCTATGCCTGAGTAGTTGTCCGAGGCATATGTGAAGCACAGCTCCAGTATCTACCCGTGTGCAAGGACTTTATGGCTGCTTTGGCGCCTTGGCACCAGGAAAGAGTGCCTTCCTGAAATATGGGGTGCCTGTGTTGTTTCAAAGGATGCATTTCCCTGAATATAGGGCCTGGTGAGGGTTTGCAGGATCTCGTGGTAGGTGCTGGTTTTGTTCTAAAGGAACCTGTCTCCATCGTGGCTGGTCGCAATTTCCATTTCCAGGAGCAGCGGAGGGGGATTCCCTTCTCTCCCTTCGGGTCTCCAGCACTTATTGTTCTGATTTGCTGGTGAGGGCTGCCTGATGATAGTTGGTTGTAGGTTTGCTTGGCAATCTAAGAATTAGGGAGGCAGAGATGGTTTCAAGGTGCGGATAGATGGTTTCCATTAAGCGTGAGGAAAATTTACCGTTTGTATTTGGTTTTTGAAAGTCGGTCTGTTTTGAATCCTCTCTCTCTGAGCTACCCCAGGGTATTTCTCGAGGGCGGGTTCCGTCAGCATCCGGCAGGCCTCTGTGGGGGAAGCGCGTGTTCGCCCCTGGCTTGGCGGTGTTGTTCCAGGAAACGGCCACAGGGAGGCAGCACTTCTGCCAGCCGCGGTCTGCGCGGTGGGCGCCCAGAACCCGAGCCTTCGTGGCGTTCCTGAGCCTGACGTGGTCGTCAGGGAGCGTGCAGACCGCCTGAGGAATCGCCGCAGAGCCTGAGTGCCCTTCCTCCGCGCTCCTTTCCTCTCACAACCACCCTCCCACCCGCACCCCCGGGTCTGAGACGGCAAGAGCCATCTGAGACCCAGAAAAGTCCTGTTTTGAGGCTGTTTCCTATGTAGGAGAGACTGTAAGAAGTTGAACTTGGGAACCCCCCTACCAGGAGAAATGGAGACGGGGGACCTTTCCAAGTGCTTCCAGCCCAGAGTGTCCAGTATTATGGGGATGCAGTAGGCCGGGTGTAATGGCACCCCACTCCAGTACTCTTGCCTGGAAAATCCCATGGACGGAGGAGCCTGGTGGGCTGCAGTCCATGGGGTCGCTAAGAGTCGGACACGACTGAAGCGACTTAGCAGCAGCAGTAGCAGCCCGGGTGTAGGTGCAGGTGTGCCTGACTGTTTGGTCAGCTGTGGTCTGCTCCAGAGGGGACCAGGCGCTGTAGATGCAGTGAGGGGTTCATGTCCCGGCAGTCCTCTTTAGCGCCCCCAGCCCCCTGGTATCCAGCCCTTAGATCCTAGCCTGCTGGGTCCCCAGGAGTATGACCACCCAGGTCACTGAGGCCTGGGTGGACGAGAATGGTCTTTTTTTTTTCATTTTCTCCTTCCCATGTAATTTTTTTTCATGGAAATATAATAGTTTTACATTGTTTTTAGTTTTAGGTAGAAGAAATTTATTTAGTTATATATGGAGTTCTAATCAAGTTGGTCTTGAACTTATCAGAATCTTTAAAGTCATATATTCTGTATTGTAAGAATATTTACTAAGTTAAAAAGAAGTATGCCGAAGACTCCATATTGTCCGGACTCCTACGCCATCACTCTTGTTTCCTCGCTGCAGTCAGATCCGTGTTTGGCCCGTTTCCTGGTCTGTCCTGCTGAGGGAGCTGGGAGGATGTACCAACAGTGCCCCCCCCCCCCCCCGCCCCATTGGATGTGCTGGCTGTTTCCTGTGCTCGGTACCACATACTGTTGTCCATTAATGTCCTTCTACAGCTAAGGCTGTCCTTGGACACTGGAATCATGGTGAGCTGTCTTTCCTCTGATAAAACTGGAACGTTACCTCATCTCCACGGATCCTTCGCAGGGCTTCCCACCTCCATCCTTCCTCTGGCTCCACCTCCTGCCCGCAGGTCCTAACAGGCCGTGTTCCCGGGACTGGGATGTGTTCAGGGATGACAGTAACGAGGACGACATAGTGAGCCTCAAGTCGGTGGTGGTTTGGTCAGGTGTGTTCACTCTGATTTCCATGTCACAAACCAGACTTTCTCTGTGGCTCACTTTTCCTGAGACCACAAAATGGGCTGAAGGAAATTCTGCAGCCTTCTGGCCGTTTTTCGTAGCAGCAACTCTTACACTGGTGCTTATGGGCACTTCTGTGTACTGGGTCTGCCCTGCCTTCAATGACAGGTGCCCTCACAAAAATACTGTCGGTAGTTGAAAACGACTTCAAATAGAGAAAGACTTAAGAAACCAGTTTCAAGAGTTAAATTCTACTCACATTGTTTAAGAAACCAAGAACATGAAAAGATTTGTAACATTGCTAATTTGGGGGTAAATGCCAGTCAGCAATACAATGAGCTGCTCCTCTGGCATCATTCAGAATGGTCCTCCTCACAAAAACTACAAAGAAGAAATACAGGCATGGGAGAGGGTAAAAGGGAACCCTCTCTAGGCTTCCCGTGGCCATGTCAGTGGTAACAGCCACTAGGAAGATCAGTGTGGAGCTTCCTTAAAAATCTTAGAAGAGGTACTTCTCTGGTGGTCTGATGCTTCAGGCTTAGCTTTCCAATGCAGAGGGTGGGGCTTCGATCTCTTGTCTGGAAGCTGGGATCCCAGATGCCTCGTGGCAGTAACAACCAAAACATTACACAGAAAACAATTGTAACAAATTCAGTAAAGACTTTAACGATGGTCCACATTAAAAAAAAAATCTTTAAAAAGTTCTAAGACTAGAGCTGCCAGATGATGCAGCAATCCCATCCCCAGACCTGTATCTAGGAGAAGGACAACTGGAAGAGACACACGCAGCCCGGTTCTCTGTGGCACTGTCGTTAGAAAGGATGTGTTTATCTGGCTGCCTCAGACCTTAGTTATGGCACAAGGCACCCTCAGTCTGCACTGCAGCATGTGGGATCTAGCTCCTTGGCTGGGGATCACATCGGGACCCCCTGCATCAGGAGCTCAGAGTCTGAGCCCTTGGACCACCAGGAAGCCCCACTGTAACACTATTGACAGTTGCCAAGAGTGGAAGCACCAAAGTGTCCACCAATAGATGAAAGGATAAAGATAAAGCCAATGGAATACTATTGGCTCATGAACAAATCATGCCATTTGCAGCAACATGGAAGGACCCAGAGATGATGCTGTTGAGTGATGTAAGTCACACAGAGAAAGGCAAATATGAGATACCATTTATAGGTTGAATGTAAAAGTTGATAGTAATGAACTAATTTGCCAACAAGAAAGTCACAGCTATAGAAAACAAACTTATCGTTACCAGAGGGGAAAGACAGGACAGTCGGACAAGCTAGGAGGTTGGAATATACATACATTCTTGCATATGGAGAAGAGCTAATCGACAGGGGCCTACTGTACTTACCTAGATGGAAAAGAGTCTAAACTGAATATGTAGACACCTGTCAGCGTGAGTCAGGTTGGTGTACACAGAACAAACAGCACTGTAAAGCAAATATTCTCCAGTTTAAAATACAGATATTAATTCAAAAAGAAAAACAGAAATGCCTGCTATATTCCCTTGGGCCCTGCTCACCCAGGCTGGTGTCACATCCCTGGTGCCTGAGCAGACTTGAGTCCCAAGGCTGGACTGTCATGAAATACAGGGTGTTGGGGAGGATGTATCAAGAAACGTGTCCCCTTTGACCTGTAGTGCCTGGTCCCCTCTGCATGGAACCACAGTCTTCCAAGTCCAGGGGCAGCCAAAACACGACTTGGGCAACCACAGGAAGGTGGACCTTTTGGCCTGGAAGAGATCTGAAAAGTCACCTCATCTCCACCTCTCCTTGTCACGGGGTGACCTGCTGGATCCAGGGTATTCGAAGGGGAGACGGCGTCGGTGATTAATTTAAATATTCATCAAAGATATAAAGAGTAATAGAATGAGGATAGCTCAGTGGTGAAAAGAGGCTGAGTAGCTTGGTTTACGCAGAAAATCAATATAACCTGTGACACCAGGTTAGCTCTGACCACGGAGGCCGCAGGTGCCCTCTCGAATAGCGGAAGGTGCCCCACCTTAGACACCTTCTCGAGTGGGTCTTAGAAGCCCAGGCAAATAAATGGTCGCAGAGGACCTCCACGCTCCAGATGGAAACTTCAGCCATGAGTGGAGTGCCTCTCGCTGTCTCCTGGCAGTGAGAAAAGAATGACATGGGGAGACCAAGCTTCGGTGAGCAAGGCCTGTAGCTTTATTTTCAACAGGGGCTTTTATACCCTAAGTTGCACATAGAGGATAATAGGGGATGTGAAATCATGCAAAGTCAGCAGTCTTTGATCCTTATCGAAACCAGGGTTTCTTTCCTGCAAATTTATCGTACACAAATGGTTTCGGTGATTTACATCATCTTCTGGCCAGAAGGCCTATTAACATTTTATGACTTTTGACAAAGGTTTGTCAACTGTAAGACTTATTTTCTCTAAGAGTAATTATTTTAAGGTTTGGCGCCATGCTCCGAAGGTGTTAGATAAAGTTGCATTCCTATAGGGCAGAGGTACAGTGGATTTACAACAAAGGAAAGAATTTATTACCTTAAGGGTCTAAAGTTGCTAACACCAAGGCCACTATTTATTTTTTCTACATACCAATTATATTAATACACATTCAAGGATACAATACAGGGGATGTGGAAACTTGGCAGCAAGCATTGGCTCATCAATGAAATCTTATTCTGACAGTTTCTAACTCTTTGAGAGGCTCTAAGCTATTTGAATATCTTAAGCTTCCCATGCCTCTCAGGGCTGAGAGACTGTAAACAATCGTATGCATAGCTGTAGGAGTCCTGGTAAACTTGTCAGGTGAGTTAGAGAGCTATCTGAGGGGTTTGGATTTAAACACTCCTAATGCCCAGGAACTTTATTAATTGGAGCTGTAAGTTAACTCTTTGTCAGAGAGAGCGAGATGGTGGTGGGGGACAGACCCCAGTGAAGTCAGAGGTGAGAGCACAAAGCAATAAAGTAGGTAGACTCTGGTTTTTTGGGCGTAGATGCTCAAGAATATCCAGGGGGACTCCTGAGGCTCGATCCTGCCCTTGTGTATGCCGAGCCTCCTTCCTCATGACCTTTGCCATGAGTGGAGTGCCTCTTGCTGTCTCCTGACAGTGACCATCTCCAGCCTGCCCATCAGAGCTGCCCCCCCTCTGATGACAGTACCCTTAACAGGTTTTCAGGGCTAGGGGTCTGTCCGGAAGATGAAGGGTAAGAGGTATGAGACTCATCAGGCCCTTGGGTGTTTGGTCAGGCATACCCCACTGTAATTTACCACCCAGGAACAGGACCTTCCCTCCCTCAGGTTCATATTCCCGGAGTAACCAGAATGGGGCAAGAAGAAATCCTGCCACCTTCTGGCCATTTCTTATAAAAACAGCTTTAAAGTCAGTGCTTAGGGGTACTTCATAATCATTAGACCTTTGGAGCTGTAAATGACAGGGGCCCTCAAAAAATGTCTTGGGTAGATAATCATAAACAACTTCAAATAGGGTAGGCTTTCAGGAACCCAAGTTCAAGAGGTAAATTTTACTCATGAAAAGCTCGTCAGCATTGCTAATTATGGGGGAGATACAAATCAACGCTCCAATGAGGTGTCCCCTCCAGCAGTCAGGATGGCCATCATCAGTCTACACACAGGAAATGCTGGAAAGCCATGGAGAAAGGGATCCCTCTTAAGCCATTGTTGGGAATGTAAACTTGGTAACAGTCACTATGGAGATCAGTATGGAAGTTCCTTTAAAATCTAAAAACAGACCTGCCAGATGATTCGGCAGTTCCACTCTTGGGTGTCTATCCAGGGAAAACCACACTTTGAAAGGGCACATGCTCGCAAGGTTCACTGCAGCTCTGTTTACAGTAGCAAAATGTCCATTGCCAGATGAATGGATAAAGAAGATATGGTAGAAATATTCTGCAGCCATAAAATAAAATAATGCCATTTTCAGCAACACAGATGGACCTGGAGATAATAGTGAAGTAAGTCAAACATATAAAGGCAAATATGATACCACTTACAGGTGGAATCTGAGTCAAAGTAGCTCAGTCATGTCTAGCTGTTTGTGACCCCACGGACTGTACAGGCCATGGGATTCTCTAGGCCAGAATACTGGAATGGGTAGCCTTTCCCTTCTCCAGGGGATCTTTCCAACCCAGGGATCAAACCCAGGTCTCCCGCATTGCGGGCGGATTCTTTACCAGCTGAGTCACCAGGGAAGCGAGTGGGTTCAGTTCAGTTCAGTCGCTCAGTCGTGTCCGACTCTGGGCGACCCCATGAATCGCAGCACGCCAGGCCTCCCTGTCCATCACAAACTCCCGGAGTTCACTCAGACTCAAGTCCATTGAGTCAGTGATGCCATCCAGCCATCTCATCCTCTGGCGTCCCCTTCTCCTCCTGCCCTCAATCCCTCCCAGCATCAGAGTCTTTTCCAATAAGTCAGCTCTTTGCACGAGGTGGCCAAAGTATTGGAGTTTCGGCTTCAGCATCATTCCTTCCAAAGAAATCCCAGGGCTGATCTCCTTCAGAATGAACTGGTTGGATCTCCTTGCAGTCCAAAGGACTCTCAAGAGTCTTCTCCAACACCACAGTTCAAAAGCATCAATTCTTTGGCACTCAGCCTTCTTCAGTCCAACTCTCACATCCATACATGACCACAGGAAAAACCATAGCCTTGACTAGACGGACCTTTGTTGGCAAAGTAATGTCTCTGCTTTTGAATATGCTATCTAGGTTGGTCATAACTTTCCTTCCAAGGAGTAAGTGTCTTTTAATTTCATGGCTGCAGTCACCATCTGCAGTGACTGGAACCCAAAAAAATAAAGTCTGACACTGTTTCCACTGTTTCCCCATCTATTTCCCATGAAGTGATGGGACCGGATGCCATGATCTTCGTTTTCTGAATGTTGAGCTTTAAGCCAACTTTTTCACTCTCCACTTTCACTTTCATCAAGAG
>NW_011494867.1:1846598-1847476 GCF_000754665.1 Bison bison bison
GCCTTGACGTACTCCTTTTCCTATTTGGAACCAGTCTGTTGTTCCATGTCCAGTTCTAACTGTTGCTTCCTGACCTGCATACAGATTTCTCAAGAGGCAGATCAGGTGGTCTGGTATTCCCATCTCTTTCAGAATTTTCCACAGTTTATTGTGATCCACACAGTCAAAGGCTTTGGCATAGTCAATAAAGCAGAAATAGATGTTTTTCTGGAATTCTCTTGCTTTTTCCATGATCCAGCGGATGTTGGCAATTTGATCTCTGGTTCCTCTGCCTTTTTGAAAACCAGCTTGAACATTAGGAAGTTCATAGTTCACGTATTGCTGAAGCCTGGCTTGGAGAATTTTGAGCATTACTTTACTAGCATGTGAGATGGCGGATCTTCTCTACCCAGGAATCAAACCAGGGTCTCCTGCCTTTCAGGTGGATTCTTTACCACCTGAGCTATCAGGGAAGCCCAAAGTGAAAATGAAAGTCGCTCAGTCATGTCCGACTCTTTGCGACCCCATGAATTGCAGCACGCCAGGCCTCCCTGTCCATCAGCAACTCCCAGAATTGACCCAAACTCACGTCCATCGAGTCGGTGATGCCATCCAGCCATCTCATCCTCTGTCATCCCCTTCTCCTCCTGCCCCCAATCCCTCCCAGCATCAGAGTCTTTTCCAATGAGTCAACTCTTCGCATGAGGCGGCCAAAATACTGGAGTTTCAGTTTTAGCATCATTCCTTCCAAAGAACACCCAGGGCTGATCTCCTTCAGGATGGACTGGTTGGATCTCCTTGCAGTCCAAGGGACTCTCAAGAGTCTTCTCCAACACCACAGTTCAAAAGCATCAATTCTTCGGCACTCAGCCTTCTTCACAGTCCAACTCTCACATCCA
>NW_011494867.1:1847576-1848681 GCF_000754665.1 Bison bison bison
TTAATTTCATGGCTGCAGTCACCATCTGCAGTGATTTTGGAGCCCAAAAAAATAAAGTCTGACACTGTTTCCACTCTTTCCCCATCTATTTCCCATGAAGTGATGGGACCAGATGCCATGATCTTCATTTTCTGAATGTTGAGCTTTAAGCCAACTTTTTCACTCTCCTCTTTCACCTTCATCAAGAGGCTTTTGAGTTCCTCTTCACTTTCTGCCATAAGGGTGGTGTCATCTACATATCTGAGGTTATTGATATTTTTCCCATGGAATTCCCCAGGCCAGAATACTGGAGTGGGTAGCCTTTCCCTTCTCCAGGGGGTCTTCCCAACCCAGGGATCGAACCCAGGTCTCCCACATTGCGGGTGGATTCTTTACCAGCTGAGCCACAAAGGAAGCCCAAGAATACTGGAGTGGGTGGCCTATCCCTTCTCCAGGGGGTTTCCCTGGCCCAGGAATCAAACTAGGGTTTCCTGCATTGAAGGCAGATTCTTTACCAACTGGGCTATCAGGGAAGCCCAGTAGAATCTAAAAATTGCTACAAATGAAATAATTTACAAAACAGAATCTCAGCTGTAGAAAGCAAACTTTTAGTTACTGAAGGGGAAGGATTAAGGAGAGGGATAAATTAGGAGGTTGGAATTATATACACCCTAGAAAAGAGATAATCAAGTACCTACTGTATAGCACAGGAATATGTAGACACCCATGTATATTAGTGAATCGAGTTGCTAAATACTTAAGCACAACATTTAAAAAAAATTTTTTTTGGTGTGGACCATTTAAAAAATCTTTATTTAATTTGTTACAGTCTTGCTTTTTTTATGTTTTGGTGGGGTTTTTTTGGCAGCAAGGCGTGTGGGTCGAACCGCACCCCTGCACTGGAAGCTGAAATCTTAACCACAGGGACCACCTGGGAAGTCTTAGCGAATGTGACATCCTAAATCAACTACTCGCCAGTTTAAGACCAAAATTAAACTCAGAAACAGAGACGTGCCTTCTGCATTCCCTTAGACCCCACTGATCCCGGCTGGTGTCACATCCCTGGAGCCACAGTAGGCTGGGCCCAGGCTGGACTGTCGTGTGACTGAGCGCCATCCCCTCCACA
>NW_011494867.1:1848781-1852096 GCF_000754665.1 Bison bison bison
GTAGTACCAAGACCGCCCCGCCACCTGCAGCTTCACTCGCTAGGAGCCTTGTGTTTGTCCCCGCACCAAACGTAGCTTGGGCATATATTCTGTGATTACGGATCATTCAAGTGATACAGAAGTGAGACCTTTCTCCTGAGGTCGAGGGTGTGCAGACAGGAAGAAGAGGCTCAGATGAAAAGGAAAGAATGAAGTTTGGGGGACTCTGGAGAGGGAGGGCACTAGCCCACCCTTAAAATACCACCCGATCTTCCACGCGCCCTGTCACAACCACCCGCTCCATGTTCCAGGTTCTTTCTCAGCTGTCAGCCCAGTGGTCAAGCCGTATGTTTCTGAGCCCAGAGTCCTGCCTCTGGTGAAAGAACACGCAGTCGGAGCACAGCCAGCCCCTCGAGGTGTCCAGGCTCTGCGCCTCTTGATCAGGCTGTAGTTGCCCAGTGGGGTCCTGCCGGCGGGTTTCTGTCCCCTCTGTGAAGCAGCCAGTTTGGGCCAGAGAGTCGGAAGCCCATGCTGAGCAGCCCCATCTTCAGGCCATCTCAGACGCCGAAGCCCCCGAGTGGACGGCAGGCCTCCGGTGGGCGGGTTCTGAAGGCACGCTGGCCTCTGCCGCTCTCGGCCCACGCAGTGGAGTTTGGGGACCTCCGGCCGATTTCCTCCCTCGGGCTCTGTCTGCAGTGAAGTTACCTGCAGAAGTTGAGGGTCTCATGGAGAAAGAAGATCTTTGAGTCAGTGTACCTCAACCCTGAGAAATTCATATCAAAGATGAACCCGAAATACTATGTTTGTCTCCTTTGTTTCTAGAGAGAAACAGCTCTAGTTTTCTAACTCAGATAAAGTTATTTTCTTTGAGTACCTAACTTGTACTCATGTAGTTCGTGCTAACAGAAATACAGAGAGAACAATTTCTGGTCTAAAAAATCATAACATCTAATGGGGAGAGTAAGAGAAATAAGTTGTTTTTTTTTTTTTTAAGAAAGCAGAGTGAAATATATGCCGCATGAGAAGTATAACCAAAGTCCACGGTTTAAAAGAGGAGGGACTCAACTTATGGAAGGTCCCATCTAAGCAATCTGTGACCTGACCTAAGTGGGAGAATCTGTGCATAGACAGTGGAGTCAGGGGAAGGAGGGATGGAGGAGGAATTTAAAATGTGTTGAACGCTGGGCTAGTCACTAATTTAAGAGATAATGGACAATGTTTCTAAATCCAGCCAATCCTATAGTTAGAGCTATACTTTAGAAAAATCATGCTAGCTTATAATGTGTAGTAGATGAGAATAAGAAGAGACAGGAAATAAGAGTTAGGAAGCGTTGGTAGCAGCTGAGATGCAGTGAAAGGAAGCAAAGGTTAGACTCAAGGGGTCTACAGCTTGCCTCTAAGGGTGAAGACTGATCTTGGTCCTCAGTACTCAGTTTATTCCTTGGGAAATTCCCAGTGTTCCTGTTTTTGTAACAGATTTCAGAAGTGATCTGAAAATGGGAATGAATACTTACTGCTGGGAAAATCTTGACTCTGTGATTGCTGACCTCAGTGATACTGATCCTAGGCATAGATGACCTACCACCAGCATTCTCCGCTCCCAGGCCACATGGCTAAAGATTCCTATAAGATGTCATAAAACAATACTTCTGGGTTACCTGAAAATTCATGCAATATGACTGGGTCATTTGTAGTGTTCAGATCTTGATCTCATATTTTTTTTCTTCCTCTAAGTTTTCCTGGGCTTCCCAGGTGGCACTAGTGGTAAAGAATCTGCCTGTCAATGCAGGAGACGCAAGAGACGCAGGTTTGATCCCTAAGGTCGGGAAGATGCCCTGGAAGAGAACATGGCAACCCACTCTTTCTTGCCAGGAAAACCCCACAGACAGAGGAGCCTGGCGGGCTACAGTCCGTGGGGCTGCAGAGAGTCGGACATGACTGAGCATACACACGTAACTTCCTGAGTCTGAGAACTTTTAAGATCTGTTCTCTCAGCAACTTTCAGGCATGAATACAGTATCGTTCCCACAGTCAGCATGCTGTGCGTTACCTGACTGACTTTATAGGGGGATTTGTGCCTTTTGGCCCCTTTTGCCTGATTTTCCTTCCTCCACCATCCAGCCTCTGACAGCCAATCTGTTCTCTGTGTCTACATGCTTGTGGGGTTTTTTTTTTGGTTGGTTTTTAGATTCTGCATATAATTGAGACCATATGGTATTTGTCTTTATCTGACTTAAGTTCATGTAGCATAAGGTCCATACTGTCACAAATGGCAAGATTCCATTCTTCTTTATGGCTGAATGATATTCCATCAATGGATACTGAGGTTGTTTGCATATTCGGTTTTTGTAAATTATACTGAAATAAACACAGTGATAAGTCATCCCTCGGTATCCTCGATGGACCTTATATAAGTCCCTTATATAAAAAGCGTGGTATTTGCATACAATCCACATACATCCTCCCAGGCACTTTAAATCATCTCTAGATAACTTGAAGTGCCTTGTACAATATAAAGGACATGTAAGTAGCCTTGTCTTTATATATGTGAGTAGGCAGCACACCTATAAGAACGGCTGTTCACTGTGATTTTGATTCGCATTTCCCTGACGACTAGTGATTCTAAACACCTCATGTACCTGTTGGCCATTTGTATGTCTTCAGAAAAATGTCTGTTTCCTCTGCCTGTTTTTTAATCAGATTGGTATTTTTTTCTGCTAAGTTAACCCCTCATCAGGTACATGACTTGCAAATATTTTCTCTCATTTGGTAGATTGCAAGAAAATATTTGCAAATCGTATCAGATAAGGTTTTCGTTTTGTTGATGGTTTCCTCTGCTGTGCAGAAGCCTTTTAGTTTGTAGTCTCACTTGTTAGTTTTTATTTGTCTGCCTTTTTTATGGTTTGGATATAGTAGAGAGATCTTTACCTATGCCTGATAGTTTATCTTATAATTGGAATTTCATATTCTACCTTTAAATATTCAAAGCTTTAACTCTTTAAATATTGTTTAGTTTGAGACCACGAAAATAATACCTATATGAGCATCATCACTAACTGGAAACATTAAATACTGCATATTAATATTTAATCTTAGTATCTGCCAAATATGACAATGCTGGAATTTATGGGAATCTGAATAAATGCGTTAACTTTTATAAAGATATTTTTGGAGGCATGACAAAACAATGAAATTTTACAGTTTGTGTCGTATGTAAATTTTAAAGATGATTCTTTTACAACATAGAGTATGTTTTTATGTGTCCTTCCTGCATCACCAAATGCTAATCATATCAGAATAAATAGCAATATGCCATTTCAGGGATCAGTTTCATTC
>NW_011494867.1:1852196-1874983 GCF_000754665.1 Bison bison bison
ATTCAGGGATGTGACTGTGGACTTCACCCAGGAGGAATGGGAGCAACTGGACCCCTCTCAGAGGATCCTCTACATGGACGTGATGCTGGAGAATTACAGCAACTTACTGTCAGTGGGTAAGGACAGCTTTCGGGTGTAATTCAGCATTTGCCCGGTCGCGTTTAGGTCCTTTCTCAGCTACCCAAAATTACAAGCTTCTTGGTTTTGGTCTCAAGCTTCATGTATTAAAGCTGAGATAGTGCAGACTCTGAAGTTCTGCCTTCTTTATTTTCAGGCTTTTTCAAGTCCAAGCAGTTAGGAGCCATGTCCCATTATCAAGGTCTCTAATATTATCAAACCACATTTTCAGTAAGAATAGTTGTGGGTATCAGAGCTAGAATTTCCAGTTCAGAAGTCTCTAGGGAGGGACTTCTCTGGTGCTCCAGTGGCTAAGACTGCACACTCCCAATGCAAGGGGCCTGGTTCAGTCCCTGGTCAGGGGACTAGATCCCCCATGGCACCACTCAGACCCATCGTAAGCCAAATTCTTTTTTTTTTTTCCCCCCCAAAAAAGAACATACTAGTATACAGAGTGAAGTAAGTCAGAAAGAAAAACACCAAAACAGGTATATTAACACATATATATGGAATTTAGAAAGATGGTAACAAAGACCCTATATGCGAGACAGCAAAAGAGACACTGATATAAAGAACAGACTTTTGGACTCTGTGGGAGAAGGCGAGGGTGGGATGATTTGAGAGAATAGTATTGAAACATGTATATTATCATATGTGAAACAGATCGCCAGTCCAGGTTTGATGCATGAGACAGGGTGCTCAGGGCTGGTGCACTGGGATGACCCAGAGGGATGGGATGGGGAGGGAGGTGGGAGGGGGGTTGAGGATGGGGAACACAGGTACACCCATGGCCGATTCATGTGAATGTATGGCAAAAACCACCACAATATTGTAAAGTAATTAGCCTCCAATTAAATAATTTAATTTAAAAAAAAAGAAAAAAGAAAATGATGAAGATAAAACCACCAGTTCGCTTTTTTTCTTCTTAAATATTTGCTAGTTTAGTTTTAGATAAAACAGTATTTGATCAATTAATGTTTAAAATGTTATTCTACTATGAGAACTTTGAGATGGTATTGTCATGGAAATAGGTGGCATAATCCAGAATTATTTTTTCCTTTCCTTCAAAAAATAAAACATCTGGGCATAGGTCTTGAGTGAACTGTAAGTACTGATATTTGTTTTTGAAAGATTTTCATACTTTTTTCCAAGACTTAACCAGAAACGCTGTTTCTGTTATTAATCAAATGGTCTTAATAAACTATGCCAAGTCCAAAAAAAAAAAAATACTAGGAAAAATGCGGAAGGTGGGAAGGAGAATCTGATAGAAGCCATTGGAAGTAATATCCTAGAGATTATGAATGGGTTGGTACCTTTGAAGTATTGTTTAGGAATCTGTTTTTCAAATCCCTAAACCTTTAGAGAAAGCTGAGGACAGATGACTTGTGCACCTCATATCTTGAGTCATACCTCCAAACATCAGTTTCTTCCTGCTTAGTTTTTTTCCTGTTTAATTTTTATATCTATTTGCCTCTCACAGTCAAGCCTTGATTCTTTCCTGGCATGTTATAAACCTTTGTTTCATGATTACTTTCTCTTTCATTAGTATTGTCATCTAGCCAGAATGGTGACTTCTGTATTTTAGGTCATGGGAATTGGTATACAGCCTCAAGGAAAATACACATTTCTCAGCACGAGTGCCACAAATGGCAGCAGGACCCAGTGATCAGGAATAACCAGTAATGCAGAGATGAAAGTAAAGGCTTGTACAGCATAGGGGGAGGTCGGGTAAATTTGATCCTTGAGATTCCTTGGAATAAAAGCTGGAACTTAGACTGGTTTGAGAAAGAAATGAAACACATTAAAGGAGAAAAATAAGATACAATGATAGAAACATTTTCTCTAACAGCTTCGATTGAAAAAAATAGTGCACCCAGCAGTAGCAGTGAGTGATTCTGCCAAAAGGATCTTGGATCCCTTTTGTATTTCCTACAGAATATATGAGTTTCTGGATTTTGCCTTCCACTTGCAAAAGTCTGACTTTGGAGATTTGGAGCTCCGCGTAGGGTTCTGTCTGCAAATCTGTGAGAAATGTTGCCTTCAGGAAGTTACTGGTAAACCGGCTAGAGGAACAGAGGAGAGGAAAGGGGAAAGAGCCTTGAGTGTGTAGATGTGGTGGCCATCCGACCACAGTTAGAGTCTCAGCATTGGCTGCTCAACTTAGATCTGCCTGGTTTTTTCCCTTAACATCTACTTATTATCTTGTTCTGTGTCAGCTGGTGTCCTTGAGGACACCAAGTCGCATTTGTCTTTGGAATTGCCAGCCTTCCCACATCAGTTGTTTTTATTTCACTTTACCCACTTTTAAGGTCATTTTGTAATCTGGGGTGTTTTCTGTGTCCATTTTGCCACAGGCTTTGTCTTTTTCTTTCATTGTTTAAGGGCTAGGAAAACTCGGAACTGGGGACTTTTTTATACTGAAAGACTGGGTCCCAAACTAAAGAAAGAGACAGCCCTGCAGTGGACCATTTGTGGAGCTTCACATTCTGTAACATTATGGTGAAAAGATTGACAGTATTTCATGTGCTCTTTCCTAGAGGTATGGAAGGCTGATGACCAGATGGAGACAGACCCCAGAAACCCAGATGAGCAGGCGAGGCCGTTTGTGATCTTTAAGGACCAGACACCAACCGAAGAAAGAGATAATAATCTCTTTGGAAAAACATTTAACCTTAGCACAGACTTCGTTTCTTTAAGACAAGTACCCTATAAATATGACTTATATGAAAAAACTTTGAGATATAATTCAGACTTACTTACTAGCAATAGAAACTATATAAGAAAGAAAGCAGATGACTGTAATGGATTTGGAAAAGCACTTTTCTATCTGAAACAAGAGAAAACCCATCCTGGAGTGGAATACTCAGAATATAATAAAAGTGGGAAAGCCTTCAGCCATAAAGAAGCCATTTTTAAACACCAGAAAATTAGAAATTTGGTGCAACCTTTTATCTGTAATTATTGTGACAAGGCTTTCTCGTTTAAATCACTCCTCATTAGTCATAAGAGAATACATACTGGAGAAAAGCCTTATGAATGTAATGTGTGTAAGAAAACCTTCTCCCATAAAGCAAACCTCATTAAACATCAGAGAATTCATACCGGGGAGAAACCCTTTGAATGTCTGGAATGTGGAAAAGCATTCACCCACCAGTCAAACCTCATTGTACACCAGAGAGCACACATGGAGAAGAAGCCCTATGAATGCAGCGAATGCGGCAAGACATTTGCCCAGAAATTTGAACTTACCACACACCAGAGAATTCATACTGGAGAACGACCCTATGAGTGTAATGAATGTGCAAAAACCTTCTTCAAGAAGTCAAATCTCATTATACACCAGAAAATTCACACGGGGGAGAAACGCTATGAGTGCAGTGAATGTGGAAAATCCTTCATCCAGAACTCACAGCTCATTATACACATGAGAACTCACACTGGAGAAAAGCCCTATGAATGCACTGAGTGTGGCAAAACTTTCAGCCAGAGGTCAACTCTTAGATTACATTTGCGAATCCATACGGGAGAGAAACCGTATGAGTGTGCTGAGTGTGGGAAAGCCTTCAGCAGGAAGTCCCGACTCAGTGTCCATCAGAGAGTTCACACCGGGGACAGACCTTGACACTGCAGCCCACTTGTACCAAGGAGAACCCTTCCCATGGGGAGACACCTCATGAAGGTGCTGAAGGAACATGGGAACTCATATGCAATCTATCCACACAAATGTGGAAAAATGGGGCCCCTAAGAACAATGTTGTACCAACAGTTAGGTATGGTACCCAGGTAAACAGTATGTACCAGAGTACATCCAACTGTAAATAGACAAACTCACCTGTATTACAGTGAGCTTTTAGAAATGCTGAGGGAATTATTCAGTAATGAAGTATTCTGGGCAGCATAAAGGAGCTAAAGATAGTACTCTGTGGATTCAGTGGTTATGTGCAAGAATATGCCACACACACACACACAAACACTGTATTTTAGATCTATGTATGTAAATTTAACAGACACTGAGAGTTTGACATTCTTGTCCTAATTAGGACATCCAAACACGATTTTCCATACTGAGCATCACGTGTTTTTCAGTACCTTACAATCCAGGATGCATTCCAGAGAGCGTACGTTTTCTCCTCTTGCGGGTACACAGTTACTGAGTTGCCTCATCAGTCAACAGAAGGCAGTGTTGTTGAAGTTTTAGCCTTCTGGGTTTGCTGAAGACTTCCCAGAAGTATTACTGACACATAAGTATGCAAGTGTGAGATAACTGAGAAATTGAAGAGAGTGAAAAGGAGGCAGTGTGTAGCACAGAACACACGGGCTGTGTAAACAACAGCCGCACCCAACGTGTGCTTGTGTTTCACTGGGGTATTTACGTACAAATGCATGTCTTACCAAAATACTGTATAACCCAGGAACCACTTGTATTCTGTGTTTCCTTATTTCTCTTAATATTTTATACATTGTCTTGCAACAAATAGGATGTGTATGTAGTTCAAGTGTCACATTTCAGAGACTTAGAGAAATAATTTATTTTAAGTAACTGTCAATAAATGTCTTCCTGCTTTTAAAAACTTCATGTGCATAGTACACTTTAGAAATAAACTTTTGCAGAATTCTATTTAAAGAAGATAGTTCTACTTCCATGAGTTTCACTGTCATCAGCCAAAAGCATTTCCCTTTGGAATGTGACTTAGTGTGAGTTATGTCTTTCTTTTAAAGGCTCACACTATTAACCTAAAAAAATTTCTCTGTTTTGCATAACTCAAAGATACCATTTTAGGCCTCATTTCAAATTCACACTTTCCTTATTCATCACAGATCATGCGTTGATACAGCAAATGGCTGCTGTAACTGGCCTTTCTTGTAGTTATTTTTGGAGATTATTGATGTGCTGTGACTGTGTATGAACATGAAGAGATCTGTCAGAGTATCCGTAGTCCAGTAAGTCTTATCTTTCTAAACTGTCATCTCCTAATGGCAAGGAAGCAGTGGAAGAGGGTAACTTCATACACTGCTGTTAGAAATACAATTTGTGACAGCCTCCTTGGGGATAATTATGACTCTGTCTTTTAACATCAAAAACATACATACAGTTGACCCCTGGACAGCACTGGTGTACAATGTGCAGGTGCATTTATCCACAGATTTTTTTCAGCGAGTACGTACTCCAGCCTCCGTTTGTTGAATCTGTGGATGCAGAACCTTGAATACAAAGGACCGACAAGTTATACTTGGGTTTTCAACTACACTGAAGGTCTGTGCCTTTATCCCCTGTGTTGTTCAAGGGCCAACCCAGCAGACTTGCTTCTGGGAATCCATCCCTAAGAAAAAAAGTGCCAGCACCTTAAACTATATGTTTATCAATGTACATTGTATTTTTCGGTAAGGACAAAAAAAGAAACAATATGAAGGACCATTGGTAAGGAAATGATTGAATAAACTGTGATAAAGATGTACCACAGCTAGAACATAATCATGGAAAAGAGAGAGTGTGTAGGGGCAAATGTCACCAGGACAGATGGGGTGGGTAAATTGTGTGTGTGTGTGTGTGTGTACACCAGAACAGATGGGGTAGGGGAGAGTGTGTGTGAGTGTGTACACCAAGACAGATGGGGTGGGAGGGTTGTGTGTGTGTGTACACCAGGACAGATGGGGTAGGGGAGTGTGTGGACACCAGAATATATCGAGTAGGGGAGAGTGTGTGTGAATGTGTGTACAATAGGACAGATGTGGTAGTGGAAAGCGTGTGTATACACCAGTACAGATGGACTGGGAGAATGTTGTGTGTGTACACCAGGACAGATGGGGTCGGGGAGTGTGTGTGTGTGTGTGTGTGTGTGTGTGTGTGTACCCCAGAACGGAGCGGGTAGCGGAGAGTATGTGTGAGTGTGTGTACATCAGGACAGATGGGGTGGGGGAGTGTGTGTGTGTGTGTGTGTGTGTGTATTCACCAGAACAGATGGGGTGGGAGAGTTTGTGTCAGTGTGTATACACCACGGCAGATGGTGTGGGGGAGAATGTGTGTGTGTACACCAGGACAGATGTGGAAGGGAAGAGTGTGTGTACCCAGGACAGATGGGGTAGGAGAGAGTGTGTATACACCAGGACAGATGGGGTTGGGGAGTGTGTGAGTCTTTGTGTGAACACCAGGACAGATTGGGTAGGGGAGATTGTGTGTACACCAGAACAGATGTGTGTTCACCAGGACAGATGGGGTGGAGGAGTGTGTGTGTGTGAGTGTACACCAGAATAGATGGGATGGGGGAGTGTGTGTGTATGTGTTTGTACCCCAGAACAGATGGGGTAGGGGAGAGTGTGTGTGAGTGTGTGTACACCAGGACAGATGGGGTAGGGGAGAGTGTGTATACACCAGGACAGATGGGGTTGGGGAGTGTGTGAGTCTTTGTGTGAACACCAGGACAGATTGGGTAGGGGAGATTGTGTGTACACCAGAACAGATGTGTGTTCACCAGGACAGATGGGGTGGAGGAGTGTGTGTGTGTGAGTGTACACCAGAATAGATGGGATGGGGGAGTGTGTGTGTATGTGTTTGTACCCCAGAACAGATGGGGTAGGGGAGAGTGTGTGTGAGTGTGTGTACACCAGGACAGATGGGGTAGGGGAGAGTGTGTATACACCAGGACAGATGGGGTTGGGGAGTGTGTGAGTCTTTGTGTGAACACCAGGACAGATTGGGTAGGGGAGATTGTGTGTACACCAGAACAGATGTGTGTTCACCAGGACAGATGGGGTGGGGGAGTGTGTGTGTATGTGTGTGTATACCAGAACAGATGGGGTGGGAGAATGTGTGTGAGTGTGTACACCAGGACAGATGGGGTGGGGGAGTGTGTGTGTGAGTGTGTACACCAGAACAGATGGGGTAGGGAAGAGTGTGTGTGAGTGTGTGTACACCAGGACACATGGGGTAGGGAAGAGTGTGTGTACACCAGGACACATGGGGTGGGGGAATGTGTGTGAGTGTGTGTGTATACCAGGACATATGGGATGTGAAATGTGTGTGTGTGTGTGTGTGAGTGTGTGTACACCAGGACAGATGGAGTGGTGTGTGTGTGTGTGTGTGTGTATACCAGGACAGATGGGGTAGGGAAGAGTGTGTGTGAGTGTGTGTGTATACCAGGACAGATGGGGTAGGGAAGAGTGTGTGTGAGTGTGTGTGTGTGTGTGTACACCAGGACAGATGGGGTAGGAGAGTGTGTGGACACCAGAATATATCAGGTAGGGGAGAGTGTGTGTGAATGTGTATACAATAGGACAGATGTGGTAGTGGAAAGTGTGTGTATACACCAGTACAGATGGACTGGGAGAATGTTGTGTGTGTACACCAGGACAGATGGGGTGGGGGAATGTGTGTGAGTGTGTGTGTATACCAGGACATATGGGATGGGGAATGTGTGTGTGTGAGTGTGTGTACACCAGGACAGATGGAGTGGTGTGTGTGTGTGTGTACACCAGGACAGATGGAGTGGGGGACAGTGTGTGTGTATGAGTGTGTGCACAGCAAAGTTTGTAAAATTAAAATCTAAAAGCTGTGTGTGTTAATTTGTATAGGATTTTATGGGCCTGGAGAATAGAATTCTCTGAAGTAAAAAATACACAACATTATTTTCTAAAATGGAGATTTTTCATGCATTCCTTAGTCGCTGACATTTGTTTAGACTGGAATTCCACCATAACCCATGAAAGTGGACAGTCAACTAAGGCGAGTTGCCATAGCATAACCAGGCAGTTGCCCCCTCGCCCTGGGCAGCAGCTGGCTGCTATGCTGTGCCCAGCCTTCGCGGCCGTGCTGTGCTCCTTAGCCTGTGTTCTCAACAAAGCGCATATTTGACAGCCACCGTTCACATGATGGAACCTTTAAAAAAAAAAAACTAATAAAGACAGAAAAACCATTGGAAAAAATGCAGGGAATGTCAAGGTTATTATTACTTTAAATTAGCAAATTACAATGCTTTGAGAAAACTCAACATAACCGCCTTTATAGCTGCACAGATGACCATAAGGGTGAAAGGTCCTTTCTTGAGCTGTTTGCTCCCAAGGCCCTGGAAATCCAGATCAGAGCTCATCATGTCTCCTTTTTCGAGTGTTTCCTTTTTTTGATCCTCATACAGTGGACTGGTTTTAGAGGAACCTCCTCCTAAAGATGATTTCTTTCAGCCTGGACACAGGCTGTGTTCATCAACCTCAGAGCAGGCTGGGAGCCAGGGCTGTCTTTTCACTGGTAAGCTGCAGGCCAAGAGGGACAGACAGTTTGCACGACAGACTCCCTATCTGGACTGCAAACCCCACGCCCATGTACCTGGCCCTGTGACCTGTCTTTACTCCACTGATTTTAATTAGACATTTGTTTTCCATTTCCATGGATAACTTTTTCATAACTAGAGTGCTTAAGTATCTTAACTTTTCCACACTGTTTTATGCTCTGTAAATCCAAAGTTGGGCTCATCTTCGTGGCATAAAGCTGGCCTGGCTGAGTGGAATTGGCATCGCTCTCCTGTTGGTATTAGGACTGGTCAGGCGCGGGGAACAGAGCTCAGCGTGGAGACATGAGACATGGGTCCTCCCCAGGAGGCTCGGCTCGGTGCGGTGTTGCTGGAGGTTTATCCTGGCGGCCCTGCTGTCTCCTCTCACGTTCTAACCTCTCGGGCACAGTCCGTCCTCATCTCTTCAGCTGAGTGACCAACACACTGCCCTGTTCCCAGCCGGGCAGCTGGTGTGGCCAGTCAGGACGCTGTGCCCTCCTGGGCAGTGTCGGGCTTGACCCCTTACCTGAAGTCAGGTCCCGCTGGCCTGTTTCTCAGCTCGGCTGGGTGCTGGTGACCGTATTCTCCGCAGGTCCGCCCTCCTCCTGCCCCAAAGAGAGGCCGCCCTCTGCCCTGGACACTCACTGAATCGTGCCAAGTGTGACACGTTTGACTAAAGGAGAGCCCACCTCTCTCGGTTTTAAAAGGACAGTCAGGATGTTAAAATGCAACGAACAAGCCAAGGCACACCTCCACAGGTTAGAGACCCGTGAAAGAACCTAGAGATGGGCACTGGGGAATTTACGGGAGCGTAAACCCAGGAGACGTTGGGACTGTGGCTCTTGACGCGAATTGTGGCAGTGGGTGTGGGACATTCATTCACGCCAAAAAGACGTCGCGAGCGCCAAGGGCGTGGGCACTGCGGGGAGACGCTGGGGAACAAGAGGACGCAGCGACGGCTCCCGCCCTCGGAGTCCTTACACGTTGGCGGAACATCCGGGAGCAGACACTCGGAGCAGAGGACAGGCTCCGTGAGGCTGAAGTGCTGGTACCAGCTGGGCCTGTCCCTATGACAAAATACGAGAAGCCACAGTGGGGCTTTAAACAAGGAGTAGCATCACCTGCTTTTTAAAAAATAAATGAGCTTCATGCTAACAGGGAGGAGAATTTGGGCAGAGCTGCCCAGAAGCCGAAACCCCCACTTAGAAGCCTCGGATGGAGTTCTGCCTGTTTACAGCTCCCGCCTGGATTGCTTTCAGAACTTCAGAGAGGAACCGAGCTTCCCTCTGTCCCTGGTGGCTGGCAGTTACTGAGACATCAAGACATCATCTTGCCAGGATCCAGGGTCACTTCCTTCCACTTCCATGGATCTGTTCTAGTGTCTTCCAGCGTTTGCTGCATTCTTCCTGCCTCCAGCCTAACAAAACCCCTGAGGATTACCTGTGCCCACCTCAAAACTGGGGATTCCACACCCCAAAAACCACTTTGAGCAGTGAGTGCAGGTCGTCTGGGGCTGACACCGGCACCTCTCCTCTGCGCTTGGGGCTCAGTGCGGGAGGTCTCCTGTGTTGCGCGGGTTGCTGAGGCCGCTACTGAGAGAGAAGAGGGAGGGCCGCACATGGGCCAGTGGGGAGAGAGCAGGGCTGCGCGGGGCGGCCCCTGCGATTCGGGGGCGTCCTGGCGTGCAGACAGCAGGAGGCCTGGGGGGCAGTGGCTCAGGACAACAGGCGGGGTAATGTCAGCACAAGCCCGGCTTCCGCTGTGCCGAGGACCAGCCTCGGGGCGGGCCTGGCTTCTGGGGACAGGCAGCCTGAAGAGTGGGTACAGGATGGCCAGGCCTGGGGGAGGAACAGGCCGCTGAGGGGTGCCCTGCGGAGACAAAACCTGTCATCAGTGGAGCGGACCACCCAGAGGAACGGATGGGAAAACGTGACCTCAAGGGGGTCAAGCTGGTGAGGATGTCACACGGCTCCCCCGTGGCCTCAGGAGGTCAAAGGCTAATAGAGGTCAAAAGACAGCAGCAGCAGCTACCACAGACCGGTTAGTGGAGGTGACGATGGTGAGACAGGCCGGCCCCTGGACAAAGGCCTCGAGGAACAAAATACAAAGAAGCCATAAGGGCTATAAATAACTGCGTGCAGGGGGCAGTGGGCAAATTCTGGACAAAGGACACCAAAAAAGACCCCCAAAGCCTGACACTCTGGAGAGCTGAGATCAAAAACAGGGTGTCAGGAGCAGGCGAGTACAGCACGTGCCCCCCAGAGGGCGGGCGACCCCCTCCGCCGGCCCCTGGCTCCACCCTGGGCCCACGGCTACCCTCAGCCCACACGGGAATCAGCGGCCCCTCACAGAGCACGCTGGGGGGTGGAGGGGGCCTGTGACGTGGTCTCAGCCCCTCCTGCTGCAGCAGGGGCCCCAGTAAAGCCCCGCCCGAACTTCCTGTCCGGCCTTTGGTCAGTTTCTAGTGACTGGGGCAGGCCAAGAGCCCTGGCTGGTGTCAGACTTAGTGACTCCCATCGTGGGGCACTTATCCCCTTCTAGAGAGGGGACCCGGGCACCTCCAGGGCCCCACGTGCAGGGACCCTGTGGGTGACAAGTGGCTGCCTGAACGCCTTGTTTCCTCACCATGTTTGGTAAGGCTGCCTCCTGGCCCCTGGGCCCACAGGACTCTCATTCAGGAGACACTCTGCCCTCCCCTCTGTCCCTCTCCCTCTCTTCTGTCCTCTCCTCCGGAGAGTGGACGTCGGGCAGCCACAGCATCACTCTCTGAGCTTGTGAGCCCTGCCCGCTCTGGCCGGCGTGGCTCCCCTGACAGGAGACAAGCAGAGGTTGGGGGGCTCACCCACACCGTGCAGACCCCGGTCCGGCGGGCTCTCCCCGATGGGAGCTTCTGAAAGATATGCAAACCCCGTCTCGTGTCGTGGCTGAGTCTGATCGTGCCTGTCCTCTGACCTCTGTCTTCCTGCCGTCTGCCTCTTTCTCAGTCTTTCCTGACCCTCCTCCCTTTACGTCTCCCTGGGTCCTCCCCCCTGCACTCCCATTCCCTTCGTCCTAAAGACTTCTACTCTGTGCCTGTAAGGTTTTGTCATTCGTATCTTTGTTTTGGGCTTCCCAGGTGGCTCAGTGGTAAATGCATTCTCAGAAAACAAAGAAAAAACAATACATTTTACATTTCAGGCTCATGTCATCTGGGAAATATTCAATATTAACATCTGGTATTAAAGCTAGCTTAAGCTTGTGGGTTTAATTCGTACAGACCTGCCTTTAGAATCATCAGGTATAATACTTTTATTGTGCCTAGGCCTATGGAAGTGAGTGCATACTGTTTCTGTTATGAAATTTGTCAACAGGGAAGATAAACTGATGTGATTAAACTTTTAAGTAAATTTAACTGAGATAAGAACTTTTTGGTGAACTCTATAGGAATAATTATCTTCTGAAGATTTCCATCTAAACTAGTCCCTCCAAATTTTGGTAACTTAAATATAAGGAATTCATTCAATAGCCAGGCCATTTCATATAAGAAAAGGGAAAAACAAACCCCACTGTAGCACTGCCTGGACTTCATAGAAGCTGGGGGGATGGAGAGAAAATGGGTGTCTCAGTTATAATTGTATAGGCTCCCCAGGTGGCACGAGCGGTAAAGAATTCACCCGCCAATGCAGGAGACGCAAGAGATGCAGGTTTGACCCCTGGTCAATAAGATCCCCTGGAGAAGGAAATGGCACCCCACTCCAGTCTTCTTGCCTGGAAAATCCCATGGACAGAGGAGCCTGGTGGGCTACAGTCTTTGGAGTCGCAAAGAGCTGGACATGACTGAGCATGTCCACATGCAAGTAATGCCATACAATATTTGTCTCAGGGGGACTTCAAGGGTTTCCCTCATAGCTCAGATGGTAAAGAATCTGTCTGCAATGCAAGAGACCTGGGTTCAATTCCGAGGTTGGGAAGATCCCCCGGAGAAGGAAATGGCAACCCACTCCAGTATTTTTGCCTGGAGAATTCCATGGACAGAGGAGCCTGGCGAGCTACAGTCCATGGGGTTGCAAAAAGTTGGACACAACTGAGCGACTAACGCTTTCACTTTCTCTCAATTATAATACCATCTTACAGTTGGATTTTACTGTCCCAAGATGGGAGAATGGACCGAGGTTCCCATGTTCAGGCATTCATGGCTCTTTACCAAATGCTGCTCTTTGAGGTTGCTATAATCAAAAGCCTAGGGAATGATCTCTTTCTAACCTTCCCCAGGTCTCAGGGGTGGGGGAAACCAAGTCTCCCCTGCCTCTCCAGAGCCACCTACTTCCCCAGATCCCTCTGGTGGGTCCCAAACTGTAGCTCCCTGTGTCCCTTTACGCCCTCCATAACCCCAGAGGGGAGAGACTAGTCCTCTGGGTAACTTGGAGTGGAACTTCCTATCACCCAGGATCAGGGCAATATGCTCTCTTAAAGAAAAAGTGAAAGTGAACCCAGGTCTCCTGCATTGCAGGTGGACAGTTCACTGTCTGAGCCACAAGGGAAGCCCATGCTCTCTTCAGTTCAGTTCAGTCGCTCAGTCGTGTCCGACTCTTTGTGACCCCATGAATCGCAGCATGCCAGGCCTCCCTGTCCATCGCCAACTCCTGGAGTTCACTCAAACTCATGTCCATCAAGTCAGTGATGCCATCCAGCCATCTCATCCTCCGTCGTCCCCTTCTCCTCCTGCCCCCAATCCCTCCCAGCATCAGAGTCTTTTCCAATGAGTCAACTCGTCGCATGAGGTGGCCAAAGTACTGGAGTTTCAGCTTTAGCATCATTCCTTCCAAAGAAATTCCAGGGCTGATCTCCTTCACAATGGACTGGTTGGATCTCCTTGCAGTCCAAGGGACTCTCAAGAGTCTTCTCCAACACCACAGTTCAAAAGCATCAATTCTTTGGTGCTCAGCTTTCTTCACAGTCCGACTCTCACATCCATACATGACCACTGGGAAAACCATAGCCTTGACTAGACGAACCTTTGTTGGCAAAGTAATATCTCTGCTTTTCAATACGCTATCTAGGTTGGTCATAACTTTCCTTCCAAGGAGTAAGCGTCTTTTAATTTCATGGCTGCAGTCACCATCTGCAGTGATTCTGGAGCCCAAAAAAATAAAGTCTGACACTGTTTCCACTCTTTCCCCATCTATTTCCCATGAAGTGATGGGACCAGATGCCATGATCTTCATTTTCTGAATGTTGAGCCAACTTTTTCACTTTCCTCTTTCACTTTCATCAAGAGGCTCTTTAGTTCCTCTTCACTTTCTGCCATAAGAGTGGTGTCATCTGCATATCTGAGATTATTGATATTTCTCCCAGAAATCTTGATTCCAGCTGTGCTTCTTCCAGCCCAGCATTTCTCATGATGTACTCTGCGTATAAGCTAAATAAGCAGGGTGACAATATACAGCCTTGACGTACTCCTTCTCCTATTTGGAACCAGTTGTTCCATGTCCAGTTCTAACTGTTGCTTCCTGACCTGCATACAAATTTCTCAAGAGGCAGGTCAGGTGGTCTGGTATTCCCATCTCTTTCAGAATTTTCCATAGTTTACTATGATCCACACAGTCAAACGCTTTGGTATAGTCAATAAAGCAGAAACAGATGTTTGTGTGGAACTCTCTTGCTTTTTTGATGATCTAGCGGATGTTGGCAATTTGATCTCTGGTTCCTCTGCCTTTTCTAAAACCAGCTTGAACATCTGGAATTTCATGGTTCATGTATTGTTGAAGCCTGGCTTGGAGAATTTTGAGCATTACTTTGCTAGTGTGTGAGCTAATTTGCAGTAGTTTGAGCATTCTTTGGCATTGCCTTTCTTTGGGATTGGAATGAAAACTGACCTTTTCCAGTCCTCTGGGCACTGCTGAGTTTTCCAAATTTGCTGGCATATTGAGTGCAGCACTTTCACAGCATCATCTTTCAAGATTTGGAATAGCTCAAGTGGAATTCCATCACCTCCACTAGCTTTGTTCGTAGTGATGCTTTCTAAGGCCCACTTGACTTCACATTCCAGGATGTCCGGCTCTAGGTGAGTAATCACACCATCGTGATTATCTTGGTCATGAAGCTCTTTTTTGTACAGTTCTTCTGTGTATTCTTGCCATCTCTTCTTAATATCTTCTGCTTCTGCTAGGTCCATACCATTTCTGTCCTTTATCAAGCCCATCTTTGCATGAAATGTTCCCTGGGTATCTCTAATTTTCTTGAAGAGATCTCTAGTCTTTCCCATTCTGTTGTTTTCCTCTATTTCTTTGCATTGATCGCTGAGGAAGGCTTTCTTATCTCTCCTTGTTATTCTTTGGAACTCTGCATTCAGATGTTTATATCTTCCCTTTTCTCCTTTGTTTTTCCCTTCTCTTCTTTTCACAGCTATTTGTAAGGCCTCCCCAGACAGCCATTTTGCTTTTTTGCATTTCTTTTCCATGGGGATGGCCTTGATCCCTGTCTCCTGTACAATGTCACGAACCTCCGTCCATAGTTCATCAGGCACTCTGTCTATCAGATCTAGTCCCTTAAATCTATTTCTCACTTCCACTGTATAATCATAAGGGATTTGATTTAGGTCATCCCTGGATGGTCTAGTGGTTTTCCCCACTTTCTTCAATTTAAGTCTGAATTTGGCAATAAGGAGTTCATGGTCTGAGCCACAGTCAGCTCCCGGTCTTATTAGGGAAGTGGTAAATAGCAAAGAGTCAGTCAGAGTACATGTGCCCTTCTCTTGCACCGATTTAGCCCAATGCAAAGACTGGGCCGATTCTCTGAGGACTCTAGTAAGTTTGCTGGAGGGTTTCCGGCTCTAACTCTGGCCTGTGACTGAACTTGGAAGGATGTCCTAATAGTCCGCTCCACTTGCTGTAATCCTGAGGAAAAACAGAGAACCTGGGCAGCAGCCAGGGGCATATGCTGACCAGCTTGCCAGGGACCAACCCAGGCATTTTGTTATGGGTGGAGTCGGAGTCCCAGATCAGGAGCCCCAGCGGAATTGTAACTCTCAGGAGGGAACAGAAGCCGGGAAGCTCACGACTCTGTGTATAGAAGGATCGGGAAAGCATATCAGAAGCCAGTTAACTATGAAAAGGTTAAAGTCGTGATCCAAGATGAAAAAAAAATTCAGTCCTCTTTCAGGGACGCCTTGTGCAGGCTTTTAGAATAGTCACAAATATTGATCCATCTACTCCTGAGAGTCAATGACACCTCATCAGCCAGTCTGCTCCTCATTTTAGGCACAGTCTCCAGAAGTCACAGTGAGGCCCACAAACCCCGATGCCCCAACTCCTAGAGATGTCGGTTGGGGTATTAATAATCAAGAACGAGCTGAGGAGGAAGAGAGAACCCAGTGTGAAAACACACAGGCCAGGGCTCAAGCGAAACTGATGGTCATAGCTGTCAGCCGTGCCTTGTGACCTCAGGACAACCCAAGGGGCAAGGAAGTTTCACCGTCTGCCAGGAGGTAAGACCAGCCGGGAAATGCTTCAAATGCAAGTCACCGGCCCGCGGGCCCTGAAGTGCCTGAAGGAGCCCTCAGCCCCTGCTGGCCTGCAGACGGACAGGTCGTTCCAAGTGGTGCTGTCCCTGTCCTGAAGGGGCGCGGGCGTCTTGCTCCCGAGATGGCCACATCGACACCGGACGGGGCCCAGGGCTTCCGGCGGCTCCCCCACAGCCAGGTGTCTGTCTCCAGCGGGGAGCCCCGGGTGGTCTGTGATGTGCCAGGTAGGAAAATCAATTCTCCAGTTGATGCAGGAGTCACCTCCTCTGTCCTGCCCTCTCACGCTGGGCCGCTTTTCTCCAAAAGCTGTACTGTGAGCGGGGTCCACGGAAAGCCTCACACCCGTCTCTTTACTCAGCCTCTCAGTTTGAATGAGTCTCCTCCGTCCATGGAATTTTCCAGGCAAGAGTACTGGAGTGGAGTGGGTTGCCATTTCCTTCTCCATCTCCCCAACCCAGGGATTGAACCCAGGTCTTCCGCATTGCAGGCGGATTCTTTACCTGCAATGCAGGAGACCTGGGTTCGATCTCTGGCTTGGGAAGATCCCCTGGAGAAGGGAAAGGCTACTCACTCCAGTATTCTGGACTGGAGAATTCCATGGACTGTATAGTCCATGGGGTCGCAAAGAGTCAAACACGACTGAGTGACTTTCACTCACCCACTCAGCTGGAACAGCGTTTGACCTCACGTGGCTTTCTGGTTGTGTCGGGGTGTCCTACCCCACTACTGGGGAGACACCTTCCCGGCTCCCTCGGAGCCACAGTACAGTTAGGCCCCAGCAGCCACTTTCCTGAAAAATCAGCTGGAAGGACAAGGACCTGTTCCCAGCCATACTCTACATGCAGCAAACCTGCAGTTTGGGACAAAGGAATCCCTGGGGAAGCTATAAGCGTCCTACCTGTAAAAATTAGCCCTAAGCCAGGAGTCACTTATCCCAACAAGAGACAGGATTGCATAAAGTTGGAAGCAAAATAAGATTTACAACCTTTCACAGATAAATTCTTAAAAACATGGCCTCGTAGTACCCTGTCAGTCTCCTTGTTCTGCCTGTTCGGCCAAACGGGGAATGTCAAATGACACAAAAGCTCAGAGCAGTAAATGAGGCGGTGACCCGAGATGCCCCCTATGGCCAATCCTTACAGTGCATTAGTCCACATTCCTGGAGATGCCAAGTGGGTCACTGTGCTTGACCTCAAGGATGCCTTCTCTTGAATCCCAGTTCATCCCTCATCTCACTATCTGTTTGCCTTGAAGTGGACTAACCCCTACTCGGGGCAAATGCAACGATATACCTGGACAGATTTACCTCAGGGTTATCGGGACAGCCCACACTTGTTCACACACGACCTAGGAAAGCAACTAAGGGACATGCGTGGGGAAGGGGCCACGACGCAGCGCAGGTGGTATCCTGGAGAGATGCAAACGCACAGGCGATATCCTGGAGAGATGCAAACGCACAGGCGATATCCTGGAGAGATGCAAACGCACAGGTGGTATCCTGGAGAGATGCAAATGCACAGGTGGTATCCTGGAGAGATGCAAACGCACAGGTGGTATCCTGGAGAGATGCAGCGCAGGTGATATCCTGGAGAGATGCAAACCACAAGTACGACCAGTGTCCCGGCACCAGCCGTCAGTGAATCTATGACAATACGTGGAGACCCCCATGGAGAAAGGGGGGCCCCCTACACTGCTGCTGGGAATGGAAATCTCTAAAAAGTCACTATGGAGAATGGTATGCAGGTCCTCACAAAACAAAAAACAGAGTGAGCCTAAGATCCTGCAATCCCGCTCCAGGTCCTATATCTGAGTAAACCATCCTTCCAAAAAAACACATGCAGAGGAACGTTCAACACCACACTACTTAAACAGCCAAGGCACGGACAACCACAGTGACCTTCCCCAGAGGGACGGATTCCTAAGACGTGCCGTGTATATTCCAGGGACTATCAGCCACAAAGAGAGAAGGAAACCACGTGAATTGCAGCCACTCTGATGGACCTGAAGGTGATCACACCAAGCAGGACAGAGAAACACAAAGAGCATAGGAGCCTACTTGGAGGCGGAGTCTAAAAACGGATACACACGAAGTAACTTACCAGACAGACACAGACAACAAACTCAGAGTTACCCAAGGGAAAGAGAAAGTGTGGGGTGGGCAGAGATAATTTAGGATGCTGGGATTGACCCATACACACTTCCAGATTTGACAGACAGAAAGAAAGCATATGAATAAGGATGTATGGGAAAGAACAAGGAACTCTATTCAACTCTCTGTCATAAGCTAGATGGGATCAGAATCCAAAAAAAAAAAAAGCCAGATACATGTATATGTATAATAGAATTAACTCGCTGAGCATCTCAAATAAATACATGGTAAAACAACTCTATTAGAAAATAAAAATTACATGAAAGATAACACAAATATCTAATTTATCCTTGTGCTTTGGAACTGTCCATGGGGCCTCAGCAGGCTTGCCTCCCAAAGCGGGACTTTAATCGGGTGACAGAGCTGGAGACGACGTGCCAGCAAACGAGCCCCCCAGAACCTGAGGTGCCTGGTCCCTTCCAGATAGGACCACAGGCTTCACACCCGGTCAGGCCCTCCGGGGACGGCAGCACGTCTACTGCACCCAGTAAATGGTGGGTGCTCTGGACTGGAAGAGCTTCCATTAATCACTCTATTTTCACCTCTGCTCGTGGTGGGGTTCCCACTTCCAGCCTCCTCCCTTAGAATCACTCCTGACACCTAGCGGGGACAGATGCCTCTGCACAGCTCTCTGGAAGTGAGTGGGATCTGTCTGAGGACTGAAGAGTAAGGGACAAGAAGGAATGACACTCGACACAATGGGCATCTCTTCGGCACTGTATCCTCTTTAACCAGGGAACGTGACCGTTGCGAAGGCTCAGGTAGCCCCAGTTCACGGACTGGGACATGAGGAAGTGCTGCCACCTTATGGCCATTAGCTAGAACAACAACTTTAAAACTGATGCTTAAGTTTTATTGCTAACGGTCACTATGGAGAACACCCCTAGTGGAGGTGATGGAATTCCAGTTGAGCTATTTCAAATCCTGAAAGATGATGCTGTGAAAGTGCTGCACTCAATATGCCAGCAAATTTGGAAAACTCAGCAGTGGCCACAGGACTGGAAAAGGTCAGTTTTCATTCCAATCCCAAAGAAAGGCAGTGCCAAAGAATGCTCAAACTACCACACAATTGCACTCATCTCACACGGTAGTAAAGTAATGCTCAAAATTATCCAAGTCAGGCTTCAACAGTATGTGAACCATGAACTTCCAGATGTTCAAGCTGGTTTTAGAAAAGGCAGAGGAACCAGAGATCAAATTGCCAACATCTGCTGGATCATTGAAAAAGCAAGAGAGTTCTAGAAAAATATCTACTTCTGCGTTATTGGCTATGCCAAAGCCTTTGATTGTGTGGACCACAAAAAACTCTGGATAATTCTTAAAGAGATGGGAATACCCGACCACCTGACCTGCCTCTTGAGAAATTTGTATGCAGGTCAGGAAGCAACAGTTAGAACTGGACATGGAACAACAGACTAGTTTCAAATAGGGAAAGAAGTACATCAAGGCTGTAGATTGTCACCCTGCTTATTTAGCTTATACACAGAGTATACCATGAGAAACACTGGGCTGGAAGAAGCACAAGCTGGAATCAAGATTGCCAGGAGAAATATTAATAACCTCAAATATGCAGATGACACCACCCTTATGGCAGAAAGTGAAGAGGAACTAAAGAGCCTCTTGATGAAAGTGAAAGAGGAGAGTGAAAAAGTTGGCTTAAAGCTCAACATTCAGAAAACTAAGATCATGGCATCCGGTCCCATCACTTCATGGGAAATAGACGGGGAAACAGTGGAAAGTGTCAGACTTTATCTTTTTAGGCTCCAAAATCACTGCAGATGGTGATTGCAGCCATGAAATTAAAAGACGCTTACTCCTTGGAAGGAAAGTTATGACCAACCTACACAGCATATTCTAAAGCAGAGACATTACTTTGCCAACAAAGGTCCGTCTAGTCAAGGCTATGGTTTTTCCAGTGGTCATGTATGGGTGTGAGAGTTGGACTATAAAGAAAGCTGAGTGCCAAAAAATTGTTGCTTTTAAACTGTGGTGTTGGAGAATACTCTTCAGAGTCCCTTGGACTGCAAAGAAATCAAACCAATCAATCCTAAGGGAAATCAGTCCTGAATATTCATTGGAATGACTGATTCTGGAGCTGAAACTCCAATACTTTGGCCACCTGATGAGAAGAGCTGACTCATTTGAAAAGACCCTGATTCTGGGAAAGATTGAGGGCAGGAGGGGAAGGGGACGACAGAGGATGAGATGGTTGGATGGAATCACCGACTCAGTGGACATGGGTTTGGGTGAACTATGGGAGTTGGTGATGGACGGGGAGGCCTGGCGTGCTGCAGTCCATGGGGTCGCAAAGAGTCAGACACGACTGAGCAACTGAATTGAACTGAACCTGTGGATGGACATTTTTGTTCTTTCCATGCCTTGGCTATTATAAATAGGGCCACGGTGGAGTGCATGTGTCTTTTTGAAAGATGATTTTGTCCAGATATGGGCCCCAGAGTGGGAATGCAGTATCTTAAGCTAGCTGTTCTGTCATTTTGAAAGGAACCCGCATCAGTCAGTCAGTTCAGTCGCTCAGTCGTGTCCGACTCTTTGCGACCCCATGGACTGCAGCGCTCCAGGCCTCCCTGTCCATCACCAACTCCCAGAGCTTACTCAAACTCATGTCCTTCGAGTCGGTGAGGCCATCCAACCATCTCATCCTCTGTCGTCCCCTTCTCCTCCCGCCTTCAATCTTTTCCAGCATCAGGGTCTTTTCAAATGAGTCAGTTCTTTGCATCAGGTGGCCAACGATAACACAGGATGTTGGGAATAAACTATACACACTTTTAAATACATAAATAGAAATAGATCGTCCTGAATAAATACGTACAGGACAGAACAAGGAATTCTATAATAAGTCCAACAATCTGTCGTAAGCTCCATGGGAAGAGAACCTCAGAAAGGACAGATACATGTATGTGTGGACCAGAATCAGTTTGCTGTCGCCTCAAACAAACAACTGTAAATCAGCTCTACCCCGATAGAAAACAAAAATAACGTGAAAGGATCAGACCGAAAGCAAATGGCTACTTTTTCCCCTTGGGTTCGGCGGCCTGGGCTGGAGTCACCTTCTGGACTCTGAGCAGGGTTGGCTCCTGAGGCTGGACTTCGGGCTGGGGAGCTGGGGGTGATGTGCCAGCAAAGGAGCCCCCCCTTGGCTCCGGAGTGCCTAGCCCTCTCTGGATGGGACCACAGGCTTCACATCCAGGCAGGCCCTCCCATAGCTGCACCCAGCCTTTTGCACCCAAAAAGTGGGAGAGGCCCTGGGCTGGAGGAGCATACAGCAGTCATCCTCTGCTGGCGGGGGTTCCCACTTCAGCCTCCTTCCTTAAAGTCACTCCCGAGAGCTATGTGGCACAGGTGCCTCAGGACAGCACTCACCGGCAGTCTGGGATATGACTGGGGGGAAGAAAAAGGGGCGAGAATCAGTGACGCTCGCGGCCTTGAGTGTCTGTTGTGGCACTTAGTCCTCTAGTTTACAGCCCAGGAACAGGCCTTTCGCGAAGGCTCAGGCTGTCCCAGCGAGAGGCGTGGGCACGTGCTGCCACCTTGTGGTCGTTAATTGGAACAACGATTTTAAATAGCTGCAAGCTGCTGCTGCTGCTGCTAAGTCACTTCAGTCGTGTCCGACTCTGTGCGACCCCATAGACGGCGGCCCACCAGGCTCCCCCGTCCCTGGGATTTTCCAGGCAAGAACACTGGAGTGGGTTGCCATTTCCTTCTCCAATGCATGAAAGGGAAAAGTGAAAGTGAAAGTGAAAGCTCAGTCGTGTCCGACTCCTAGCGACCCCATGGTCTGCAGCCCACCAGGCCCCTCCGTCCATGGGATTTTCCAGGCAAGAGTACTGGAGTGGGGTGCCATTGCTTTCTCCAAAATAGCTGCATAAGGGCACCTTTTCCTCAGGAGACCGACCTGCGATGCTCTAAATGCCGCCAGCACCCCCAAGAATTACTCTGAGGTAGGTAATACAGAAAGAATTCCAAATGGGGCCGACTTTCAGGGCCAATTTCAAAAGGCAAATCTGGCTCACACTTAGAAAAAAAATACAAAATCTGAAACTGAAAAGACCTCTGCCTCCCTAAGACAGAGAAATGCAAACCATCACTATCACCAGCTGTCGTCTGGTAACAGTCCTCACCAAATCCACAGACAATGAGCGCTGGAGTCGGTGTGGAGGAAAGGGAGCCCTCCTGCGCTGCTGCTGGGGGTGGAAACCGCTAACAGCCACAGTGCAGAACATCATGCAACTCTTTTCAGAAACAGACAAAGCTGGCATAAGACCCTCAGTCCCACTCCAGGGCCTATATTGGGCAAAACCATCCTTCAGAAAGACACGTGCACCCCAGCATTCACTGAGGCACTATTTACAATTGCCATGGCGTAGAAGAAACACAAATTTCCACCCACAGGTGAATGGACATTGAAGACGGACTACATATGCAAGGGACTGCATAGTTTAGGATGTTGGGATTAAACCATATACCGTTTTAGACAGGACAGATAGATTCTGTTTTAGATAAACAGAATACTGAAAAAGGACCTACTGGATAGAACAAGGAACTGTACTCAGCACTATGTCATAAGCTATATGAGAACACTGTCCAGCAAAGAGCAGACACGGGTGTGTGTGTAACTGAATCCCCCTGCAGCACACCTAAACAAACAATGCTGTAAACACACTCTACTCCAGTACACAGTACAAACTACATGAAAAGATAAAAACGGAAACAGATGCCTACATCATTCCCCTTGGCGTTG
>NW_011494867.1:1875083-1876772 GCF_000754665.1 Bison bison bison
GACCCAGGCTGGCGTCACACCCCGGGGGCCTGAGCAGGGCTGGTCCCCGAGGCTGGGCTTCGGCCCATCAGTAGGAGCTGGGGAGGGTGGGCCAGCACCCGAGCCCCACCTTGGATCCTGGGTCCCGGGTGCCCCTGGGACTTGCCCCTAGGCAGGTCCTCCTATTGCTAAGTCAACCCCCCTGCACCCAAAAACGGTGGACGCTGCGGCCAAAAAGAGCTTTCCGCAGTTACCCTACCTCTGGTGGTGGGGTAACTGAAGGGTAACTCAAGTTCCCACTTCAGCCTCCTTCCTCAGGGTCCCCCATCGTACCTACTTGGGACAGCTGCCTCAGTGCAGCACTTTGGAGGGGGTAGGGATATGTCTGAGGGGTGGGGGAAGGATGGGGCAAGAAGTAATGACACCCGAAGCCTTACGTGTCTCTCTACTCTACAACCCAGGAACATGACCGCTGCCAAGGTTTGGTGTCCCCATTAACCAAGTGAGGCAAGAGGAAGTGCTGCCACCTCGTGGCCCTTGTCTGGAACAACAACTTCAATGGCACCCCACTCCAGTACTCTTGCCTGGAAACTCCCGTGGATGGAGGAGCCTGGTGGGCTGCAGTCCATGGGGTCGCTAGGAGTTGGACACGACTGAGTGACTTCACTTTCACTTTTCACTTTCATGCATTGGAGAAAGAAATGGCAACCCACTCCAGTGTTCTTGCCTGGAGAATCCCAGGGATGGTGGGGCCTGGTGGGCTGCCGTCTATGGGGTCGCACAGAGTTGGACACGACTGAAGCGACTTAGCAGCAGCAGCAGCATGGGCACGTTTTACAGGAGGCCCATGGCTTCTAACTTTGGCCACCTGATGCGAAGAGCTGACTCATTTGAAAAGACCCTGATTCTGGGAAAGATTGAGGGCAGGAGGGAAAGGGGACAACAGAGGATGAGGTGGTTGGATGGAATCACCGACTCAGTGGACATGGGTTTGGGTGAATTACAGGAGTTGGTGATGGACAGGGAGGCCTGGTGTGCTGCAGTCCATGGGGTCTCAAAGAGTCGGACATGATTGAGCAACTGAACTGAACTGTGGCTTTTAAATGACCTCCACCAACAAGAAAAATCCAGCTTCAGGAAATAGAAAAAGAAATCCAAACAGAGCCTACTTTCAAAACTCAATTTTAAGAGGCAAATTTAGCTCACACTTAAAAAAATTTTTTTTAAGTACCTGAAAATAACTTCATCCTCCCTGGTTCTTAGTGAAATGGAAATCAAAACGATAACGATCATTTCCAGATACCAGTCATAACCAGATCTACCAACAATAAAAGCTGGAATAGATGTGGGAAAAAGGAAAGCCTCCTTCGCTGCTGCTGGGAATGGATGTTGCTAACAGCCACTGCGGAGAACATCATTCAGGTTCTTTTGAAAATGACAAACAGAGCTAGCATAAAACCCTGCAGTCCCACGCTGAAGACTATACCCAAGCAAAGCATCCTCAAAAGACACGTGCACCCCAGCCTTCACTGCAGCACTATTTACAGTAGCAAAGACATGGGAGCAACCCAAGTGCCCATCAACAGATGAGTGGACGCTAAATGCCCATCCACAGGTGAATGGGCGCTAAATGCCCATCCACAGGTGAGTGGGCGCTAAATGCCCATCCACAGGTGAATGGGCGCTAAATGCCCATCCACAGGTGAGTGG
>NW_011494867.1:1877035-1914732 GCF_000754665.1 Bison bison bison
GACACAAGCACCCCAGTCTTCACTGCAGCACTATTTACAGTAGCAAAGACAGGGAAGCAAACAAAATGCCCATCCACAGATGAGTGGACGCTAAATGCCCATCCACAGGTGAATGGGCGCTAAATGCCCATCCACAGGTGAGTGGGCGCTAAATGCCCATCCACAGGTGAATGGGCGCTAAATGCCCATCCACAGGTGAATGGGCGCTAAATGCCCATCCACAGGTGAATGGGCGCTAAATGTAGTGCGTGTATGCAGCGGACCATGAGTCAGCCACAAAAAAGAATAAACCACGCCATTTCCAGCAACACGGAAACTACTGTCGATAGTCTCCACGTCCGCCGGCGGTGGGGTTTCCACTTCAGCCTCTTCCTCAGAGCTGCTCTAAGTCAGCTGCCTCAGCACAGCACTCAGCGTGTGGGTTATGTCTGCGGAAGGAAGAATAAGGGGCAACATGCAGTGATGCTCAAGGCCCTGGGTGTTTGTTCTGGCCCCCTGCTCTCTAGTTTACAACCCAGGAGCGTGCCTTTTCCTGAGGCTCTGCTCGCCCAGTTCAGGAGTGGGGCATGGGAAGTGCTGCCTCCTTCTGGCTGTTCATCGGAGCAGCAACTGTAACACCACAGTTCCTGGGCACATTTTCTTGGGGAGACCCGCAGAGACCAAATGCCGCCAGCCCACCCCCACCCCTCCCCACTCCCCCACCCATCCTCGCCCACTCCACCTCCCCTACCCCCACCCCCCGAGAAATAGCTTGCAGTAGGTAACAGGAAAAGAATTCCAAACGGGGCTGACTTTCAGGGCCAATTTCAAAAGGAAATTTTGGCTCACACAGGACAAAACAGAAACCTGGACCTGAAAAGAGCCCCAGCCTCCCTCATTCTTAGAAACCATAATATACAAATGCAAACCGCAATGCAAACCACTATAATGAGCTATCAATGGGCACCAGCCCTCAGCAAATCAACAAACTGTAAATGCTAGAGTCAGTGTGGGGAAAGGGAACCCTCGTATGCTGCCGCTGGGGATGGAAACTGCTAACACCCACAATGCAGAACATCTCGTAGCCACTTTCAGAAGGAAGAACAAAGCAGGCATCTCATCCTGAAATCCCACTCCAGGGCTTATATTTGGACAAAACCATTCTTCAAAAAGACACGTGCGCCTCAACCGTCACTGCAGCATTATTTACTGCAGCCAAGGCACGGAAGCAACCGAAACGCCCATCTGCAGGTGAAAAGATACTGGAGGTGTGCCACAGGTCTGCAATGGGCTATGACTCAGCCATTAAAAGAATGAAATCGTGTCGTTTGCAGCCCTGCGGATGGACCTGGAAATGATGAAACCAAGTCAGAGAAAGACAAATAGCACTTACAGGTGGAATCTGAAAATGATACACAGGAGCGAATTTACCAGGCAGATGCAGACTCCCTGACTTTGATAACAGACTCATAGTCACCAAAGGAAGAGAAGGAGGCAGGGGAAGGGCAGGGGCGGGAACAGCGGTAACGTAGGATGTTGGGAATAAACCGCGCACACTTCTAATACACAGATACAAACAAAGCACATTGAACAGGGATGTACAGGGTAGAACAAGGAACCCTGCCCAATACTCAGTCACAAGCTCTATGGGAAGAGAGAATCCGAAGAACAGACACACGTATGTGCAGAACTGAATCAACTTGCTGTACGCCTCAAACAAACTAAACATTGTAAATCAGCCCTCCCCAACAGAAAATAAAAGTTACATGAAAGAATAAGGCCGAAGACAAATGGCTACTCCTCTTGGTTTTGATGCCCAGGGCTGGACTCAGCGCCCTGGGGTCTGGGCAGGCTTGCTTCCCCAAGCTGGGCTTCAGTCAGCTTGAGGGGCTGCGGTGCCAGTAAATGAGCCCCCCACCCCCCCAGATCTGAGGCACCTGGTCCATTCTGGGTGGGACCACAGATTCACACCCAGGCAGGCCCTCCTACACCCACACCAGGCCTTTCGCTCAAAAAGTATTCGATGCTCTGCGCTGGAAGGTGTTTCAGCAGCCATGCTGTGTCCTCATCTGCTGGTGGCAGGGCTTCCATTTCCAGCCGCCTTCCCTAGGCTCCCTCCGACAGCTACTGGGGCAGCTGCCTCAGAGCAGCATTGGGCGGGGGGTTCGGATATGACTGGGGATGAAGAGTAAGGGGCAAGAAGTCTAGTCAAGGCTATGGTTTTTCCAGTAGTCATGTATGGATGTGATAGTTGGATTGTGAAGAAAGCTGAGCACCGAAGAATTGATACTTTTGAATTGTGGTGTTGGAGAAGACTCTTGAGCGTCCCTTGGACTGCAAGGAGATCCAACCAGTCCATTCTAAAGGAGATCGGTCCTGGGTGTTCTTTGGAAGGAATGATACTAAAGCTGAAATTCTAGTACTTTGGCCACCTCATGGGAAGAGTTGACTCATTGGAAAAGACTCTGATGCTGGTGGGGTTGGGGGCAAGAGGAGAAGGGGATGACGAAGGATGAGATGGCTGGATGGCATCACCGACTTGATGGACGTGAGTCTGAGTGAACTCTGGGAGTTGGTGATAGATAGAGAGGCCTGGCGTGCTGCGATTCATGGGGTCACAAAGAGTTGGACATGACTGAGTGACTGAACTGAACTGAACTGGTGGCTCAGCTGGTAAAGAATCCACCTGCAATGCAGCAGAGCTGGGTTCGATCCCTGGGTTGGGAAGATCCCTTGGAGAAGAGAAAGGCTACCCACTCCAGGATTCTGGCCTGGAGAATTCCATGGACTGCATAGTCCATGGGGTCGCAAAGAGTCAGACATGGCTGAGCAATTTTCACTTTCAGGTGGCATGAGTGGTAGACGGCTCTGCCAGTGCAGGAGACACAAGAGACGCGGGTTCGATCCCTGGGTCAGGAAGATCCTCTGGAGAAGGAAATGGCAGCCCACTCCAGTATCCTTGCCTGGGAAATCCCATGGACAGAGGAGCCTGGAGGGCTACAGTCCACCGGGCGGCAAAGATCAGACATGACTGAGCACAGCACAGGGATGGGCACATTTTGTTCAACAGGCCCGTGGGGCTCTAAATGACCCCCGCTCCCCGAGAAGTATACAACAGAAGGTAATCAAAAAAGAATTGTGAATAGGGCCAACTTTCCAGACTATTTTCAAAGGGCAACTTTGCCTCATACATAACAAAAAAGCACAAAACCCGGAACTGAAATGACCTCTGCCTCCATAATACATAGAGACGTGCAAACCACAACCACAACAAATCCACAGACCATAAATCTTGGAGAGGGTGTGGTAAAAACGGAAGCCTCCAACGCTATTGCTGGGAATGGGAACTGCTAACAGCCAAGAACATCATGCAGCTCCTTTCAAACGAAGAACAAAGCTAGCATAAGACTCTGCAATCCCACTCAGGGCCTATGCTCGGGCAGACCGTCCTTCGAAACGACACGAGAATCCCATGATTCACTGTGGCACTATTTACAATAGACAAAGCACAGAAGTGATCACAACTCCCATCCACAGTTGAATGGATACTGAAGGTACACTACATGTATGCAATAGAGTATTATTCAACCATAGAAAAGGAATGGAAACATGCCATTTGCAATATGGATAGATCTGGAGATGACCAAACTAAGTCAGAGAAAGACAAATAGCTTATGATATCACTTACAAGTGTAATCTAAATTGGATACACATGAACAAATTTACCAAACAGAAACAAACTCACAGACTTAGAAAAACAAACTCAGAGTTACCAAAGAAAAAGAAGGGGCTGGGGCAGGGATGAGGGCAGGGATAACGATAAGGTAGAATGTTGGGAATAAACCACACATGCTTCTATTACACAGGTAGGTAGATAGAAACGAAGCATGCTGAACAAGGATGTGTGGGACAGAACCAGCAGCTCTGCCAACACCGTCGTGAGTTCTATAGGAAGAGAATCCAGGAAAGAACAGATACACCTAAGTCTAGAACTGAATCAACTTGATGTACACCTCAAACAAACACTAGTGTAAATCAGCTCTACCCCAATAGAAAGTAAAAATTATATGAAAGGATAAAACCGAAAACAAACGGTTACTTTATTCCCCTCCAGTTCCGTGACTGGGCAGGAGTCACTTCCCTGGAGCCTGACCAGGCTGGGTTCCCAAGGCTGAACTTGGGTCGAGCTGGGGGAGCTGGGGAGGACATGCCAGCCAATAACCACCGTCCCCTTGGATATGGAGTGCCTGCTCCCCTCTGGATGGCGCCACAAGCTTCACATCCAGTGGGGCCTTCTACAGCGGCACTAAGCCTTTTGCACCCAAAAGCTGGTGGATGCTCTGGGCTGGAAGAGCTTTCAACAGTCCTTGATTCCACCTCTGCTGGTGGTGGGGTTCCCACTTCCAGTGTCCTTCCTTGGAATCGCTCCTGATAACTGCGTGGGACAGCTGCCTCAGCACAGCACGTATTTGGGGGTTCAGATATTACCGAGGGGCTAGGAGTAAGGGGCAGGAAGTGATGACACTCGAGACTGTGGGTGTGTGTTCTGGCACTCTGCTCTCCGATTCACCACCCGGGAACATGCCTTTGGCTAAGGCTCTGGTTGCCTTGGTTCCCCCGTTAGAGGCATGAGGAAGTGCTGCCGCCTTGTGACCATTAACTGGAACAGCAGGTTTAAAACCAGGCATACTCCCCTCAGGAAGCCTGTGGGGCTGTGGGGCTCTAGTTGACCGCCGCTCCCGGAAAACATCCTGCAGCAGGTGACAGAAAAAGAATTCCAAACAGGCCTGGCTTTCAGAGCCCATTTCAAAACGCTAATTTGGCTCCTGCTGCTGCTGCTGCTGCTGCTACGTTGCTTCAGTCGTGTCCGACTATGTGCAACCCCATAGACGGCAGCCCACCAGGCTTCCCCGTCCCTGGGATTCTCCAGGCAGGAACACTGGAGTGGGTTGCCATTTCCTTCTCCAATGCATGAAAGTGAAAAGGGAAAGTGAAGTTGCTCAGTCGTGTCCGACTCTTAGCGACCCCATGGACTGCAGCCCACCAGGCTCCTCCCTCCATGGGATTTTCTAGGCAAAAGTACTGAAGTGGGGTGCCATTGCCTTCTCCAATTTGGCTCCTACTTACCAACAAACACAAAATCGGGACCTGAAAAGACCCGAATTCTTAGAGAAATGCATACCACAACTATAACCAACTATCCTCACCAAGTCCTCAGAAGAAATTTAGGAGACATCGTGTAGAAAAGGGAACCCTCCTACGCTGCTGCTGGGAATGGAAACTGCTGACAGCCACAGAGCAGAACATCATGCAGCTCCTTTCAGAACCACAGACAAAGCTAGCCTAAGACCCTCAATCCCACTCCAGGGCCTAAATTGGGCAAAACTATCCTTCAGAAAGACACGTGCACCCCAGCGTGCACTGCGGCAGTATTTACAATAGCCACGGAGTGGAAGGAACCAAAATGTCCATCCACAGACAAATGGACACAGAGATGGGCTACAGATATGCCAAGGGACTGCTCAGATCAGATCAGTCGCTCAGTCATGTCCAACTCTTTGCGACCCCATGAATCCCAGCACGCCAGGCCTCCCTGTCCATCACCAACTCCCGGAGTTCACTCAGACTCACGTCCATTCAGTCAGTGATGCCATCCAGCCATCTCATCCTCTGTCATCCCCTTCTCCTCCTGTCCCCAATCCCTCCCAGCATCAGAGTCTTTTCCAATGAGTCAACTCTTCCCATGAGGTGGCCAAAGTACTGGAGTTTCAGCTTCAGCATCATTCCTTCCAAAGAAATCCCAGGGCTGATCTCCTTCAGGATGGACTGGTTGGATCTCCTTGCAGTCCAAGGGACTCTCAAGAGTCTTCTCCAACACCACAGTTCAAAAGCGTCCATTCTTCGGCGCTCAGCCTTCTTCACAGTCCAACTCTCACATCCATACCTGACCACAGGAAAAACCATAGCCTTGACTAGACGGACCTTTGTTGGCAAAGTAATGTCTCTGCTTTTGAATATGCTATCTAGGTTGGTCATAACTTTCCTTCCAAGGAATAAGCGTCTTTTAATTTCATGGCTGCAGTCACCATCTGCAGTGATTTTGGAGCCCAGAAAAATAAAGTCCGACATTGTTTCCACTGTTTCCCCATCTATTTCCCATGAAATGATGGGACCGGATGCCATGATCTTCGTTTTCTGAATGTTGAGCTTTAAGCCAACTTTTTCACTCTCCTCTTTCACCTTCATCAAGAGGCTCTTTAGTTCCTCTTCACTTTCTGCCATAAGGGTGGTATCATCTGCATATCTGAGGTTATTGATATTTCTCCCAGCAATCTTGATTCCAGCTTGTGCTTCTTCCAGTCCAGCGTTTCTCATGATGTACTCTGCATAGAAGTTAAATAAGCAGGGTGACAATATACAGCCTTGACGTACTCCTTTTCCTATTTGGAACCAGTCTGTTGTTCCATGTCCAGTTCTAACTGTTGCTTCCTGACCTGCATACAAATTTCTCAAGAGGCAGGTCAGGTGGTCTGGTATTCCCATCTCTTTCAGAATTTTCCACAGTTTATTGTGATCCACACAGTCAAAGGCTTTGGCATAGTCAATAAAGCAGAAATAGATGTTTTTCTGGAATTCTCTTGCTTTTTCCATGATCCAGTGGATGTTGGCAATTTGATCTCTGGTTCCTCTGCCTTTTCTAAAACCAGCTTGAACATCAGGAAGTTCACGGTTCACATATTGCTGAAACCTGGCTTGGAGAATTTTGAGCATTACTTTACTAGCGTGTGAGAGGAGTGCAACTGTGCGGTAGTCTGAACATTCTTTGGCATTGCCTTTCTTTGGGATTGGAATGAAAACTGACCTTTTCCAGTCCTGTGGCCACTGCTGAGTTTTCCAAATTTGCTGGCATATTGAGTGCAGCACTTTCACAGCATCATCTTTCAGGATTTGAAATAGCTCAACTGGAATTCCATCACCTCCACTAGCTTTGTTCGTAGTGATGCTTTCTAAGGCCCACTTGACTTCACATTCCAGGATGTCTGGCTCTAGGTCAGTGATCACACCATCGTGATTATCTGGGTCATCAAGATCTTTTTTGTACAGTTCTTCTGTGTATTCTTGCCATCTCTTCTTAATATCTTCTGCTTCTGCTAGGTCCATACCATTTCTGTCCTTTATCGAGCCCATCTTTGCATGAAATATTCCTTTGGTATCTCTGATTTTCTTGAAGAGATCTCTAGTCTTTCCCATTCTGCTGTTTTCCTCTGTTTCTTTGCATTGATCGCTGAAGAAGTCTTTCTTATCTCTTCTTGCTATTCTTTGGAACTCTGCATTCAGATGTTTATATCTTTCCTTTTCTCCTTTGCTTTTCGCTTCTCTTCTTTTCACAGCTATTTGTAAGGCCTCCCCAGACAGCCATTTTGCTTTTTTGCATTTCTTTTCCATGGGGATGGTCTTGATCCCTGTCTCCTGTACAATGTCATGAACCTCATTCCATAGTTCATCAGGCACTCTATCTATCAGATCTAGGCCCTTAAATCTATTTCTCACTTCCACTGTATAATCATAAGGGATTTGATTTAGGTCATATCTGAATGGTTTAGTGGTTTTCCCTACTTTCTTCAATTTAAGTCTGATTTTGGCAATAAGGAGTTCATGGTCTGAGCCACAGGCAGCTCCTGGTCTTGTTTTTGCTGACTGTTTAGAGCTTCTCCATCTTTGGCTGCAAAGAATATAATCAATCTGATTTCGGTGTTGACCATCTGATGATGTCCATGTATAGAGTCTTCTCTTGTGTTGTTGGAAGAGGGTGTTTGTTATGACCAGTGCATTTTCTTGGCAAAACTCTATTAGTCTTTGCCCTGCTTCATTCTGTATTCCAAGGCCAAATTTGCCTGTTACTCCAGGTGTTTCTTGACTTCCTACTTTTGCATTCCAGTCCCCTATAATGAAAAGGACATCTTTTTTGGGTGTTAGTTCTAAAAGGTCTTGTAGGTCTTCATAGAACCATTCACCTTCAGCTTCTTCAGTGTTACTGGTTGAGGCATAGACTTGGATTACTGTGATATTGAATGGTTTGCCTTGGAAACAAACAGAGATCATTCTGTCGTTTTTGAGATTGCATCCAAGTACTGCATTTTGGACTCTTTTGTTGACCATGATGGCCACTCCATTTCTTCTGAGGGATTCCTGCCCACAGTAGTAGATATAATGGTCATCGAGTTAAATTCACCCATTCTAGCCCATTTCAGTTTGCTGATTCCTAGAATGTCGACATTCACTCTTGCCATCTCTTGTTTGACCACTTCCAATTTGCCTTGATTCATGGACCTGACATTCCAGGTTCCTATGCAATATTGTTCTTTATAGCATCGGACCTTGGTTCTATCAGCAGTCACATCCACAGCTGGGTATTGTTTTTGCTTTGGCTCCATCCCTTCATTCTTTCTGGAGTTATTTCTCCACTGATCCCCAGTAGCATATTGGGCATCTACTGACCTGGGGAGTTTCTCTTTCAGTATCCTATCATTTTGCCTTTTCATACTGTTCATGGGGTTCTCAAGGCAAGAATACTGAAGTGGTTTGCCATTCCCTTCTCCAGTGGACCACATTCTGTCAGATCTCTCCACCATGACCCGCCCATCTTGGGTTGCCCCCACGGGCATGGCTTAGTTTCATTGAGTTAGACAAGGCTGTGGTCCTAGTGTGATTAGATTGACTAGTTTTCTGTGAGTATGGTTTCAGTGTGTCTGCCCTCTGATGCCCTCTTGCAACACCTACTGTCTTACTTGGGTTTCTCTTACCTTGGGTGTGGGGTATCTCTTCACAGCTGCTCCAGCAAAGCTCAGCCATTGCTCCTTACCTTGGACGAGGGGTATCTCCTCACCGCCACCCTTCCTAACCTTCAATGTGGGATAGCTCCTCTAGGTCCTCCTGCGCCTGCGCAGTGAGATCATGCCATCTGCAGCAATATGGATGGATCTGGAGATGATCCAACTAAGTCAGAGAAAGACAAATACCACAGGATATCACTTAAAGGAGGAATCCAAAAATGGACACGCATGAATGAATTTACCAAAGAGAAACAGACGCACAGACTTGGAATACAAACTCAGGAGTTACCAAAGGGAAAGATGGAGCCAGGGGAGGGGCAGGGGCAGGGACAGAGATAAGGTAGGATGTTGGGAATAAATCAGACACTCTTTCAAATACGTAGACAGAAACAAAGTACAGCGAACTAGGAAGAATGGGATAGAACGAGGAGCGCTACACAGCACTATGTCACAATCCCATGGGAAGAGGATCTGAAAAAGGACAGATACATATACATGCAGACCTGAACCAACTTGCTGCACACCTCAGGCAAACACAACATTGTAAATCAACGCTACTGTAAGAGAACATAAAAATTACACGAAAGGATTACACGAAGACAAGTAGCTACACCATTCCCCTCGGGTGACCTCGGTGGAAGCCACCTCTCTGAGGCCTGAGCAGGCTTGCTTCCTGAGACTGGACTTTAGGAGAGCTGGAGAAGCTATGCCAGCTAATGACCCCCCACGTTGGATCTGGAGTGCCTGGTCCCCTCTTAATGGGACCACAAGTTTCACATCCAGGTGGGCCCTCCTATAGCTACACCTATCTTTTAAACTTGAAAAATGTTGGATGCTCTGGGATGGAAGAGCTTTCAACAGTCATCCTGTCTCCTCCTCTGCTGGTGATGGGGTTTCCACTTCTAGCTTCCTTCCCTGGAGTCCCTTCTGACAGCTACATGGGACAGCTGCCTCAGCATAGCAGTTAGTGGTTCGGATACGTCTGGAGGGCTAGAAGGGTCAAAAAGTAATTGCCTTGGGTGTTTGTTCTAGCCCTTTGCACTCTAGTTTACAACCCAGGAAAATGCCTTTTGCTAAGATGTCCCAGGTGGCGCTGATGGTAAAGAACCTGCCAATGTAGGAGATGCAAGAGATGTGGGTTCTATCCCTGAGTCAGGAAGATTCTCTGGAGAAGGAAATGGCAACCCACTCCAGTATTCTTGCCTGGGAAACTCCGTGGACAGAGGAGCCTGCTGGGCTAAAGTCCCTGGGGCGGCAAAGATCAGAGAGGACTGAGCACAGCACAGGGATGGGCACATTTTATCCCATTTTATGCAGTAGGTCTGTGGGGCTCTAAATGACCCCCGCCTTGGAGAAATAGCCTACAGTAGGTAATCGCAAAAGAATTCCAAGCAGGCCAGACATTCGGGGCCAATGTCAAAAGGCAAATTTGGCTCACACTTACAAAAAAAAAAAACACACAAAATCTGTACCTGAAAAGACCTCTGCCTCTGTAATATGTAGAGAAATGCAAACCACAACTAAAACGAGCTACCATCTGCTTACCGTCCTCATCAAATCCACAAACTATAAATCTTGGAGACGGTGTGGTGAAAAGGGAAGCTTCCAATGCTATTGCTGGGAATGGAAACTGCCAACAGCCACAATGCAGAATATCATGCAGCTCCTTTCAGAACCAGATACAAAGCTAGCATAAGATTTTGCAATCCCACTCAGGGCCTATACTCAGGCAAACCACCCTTCAGAAAGACATGAGAATCCCATGATTCAATGCGACACTATTTACAATAGACAAAGCACAGAAGCAATCAAAACTTCCCTCCAGAGATGAACGGATACTGGGGGTACGCTACATGTATGCAATGGACTATTACAGCCATAAAAACGGAATGGATTCATTACTCAGCCATAAAAAAGGAATGAATTCATGCCATTTGCAGCAATATGGATAGACCCAGAGATGATCAAACTCAGAGAAAGACAAATAGCTTATGATATTATTTACAGGTGTAATCTAAAAATGGATACACGTGAAAGGATTTACCAAACAGAAACAGACTCACAGCCTTAGAAAACAAACTCAAGAGTTACGAAAGGAAAAGGAGTCAGGGGAGGGGTGAAGGCAGGGAAAGAGATAAGGTAGAATTTGGGAATAAACCATACACGCTTCTAAATACACAGATCGATAGCATTCTGAACAAAGATGTACGGAATAGAACAAGGAATTCTACCAACACTCTGTCATAAGCTCTGGGGAAGAGAATCCAGAAAAGAACAGATGCGTGTGCATGTAGAACTGAGTCAACCTGCAGCACACCCCAACAAACACAACAGTGTGAATCTGCTCTACCCAACAGAAAATAAAAGTTACATGAAAGGCTACCCCTGGACTCAGACCTCGGTTCAGTGACCTGGACTGGTGTCACCTCCACGGCTGGGCTCTGGCTGGGCTGGGGGTCTGGAGAGGACGTGCCAGAAGATGGACCCCCTTGGAGCCTGAGTGCCCAGTCCTCTCCGGATGGGACCACGAGCTTCATATCCAGGTGGGCCCTCCTACAGCTACACCAAGCCACTGGCACCCAAAACATGTTGGATGCTTGGGGCTGGAAGAGCTTTCAATAGTCTTCCTGTCTCCACACCTGCTGGTGGCAGGTTTCCTGCTTCCAGTCTCCTCCCTAGTGTCCCTCCTGACAGCTGATGGGGCAGCTGCCTCAGCACACAGAGTCGGACACGACTGAAGCGACTTAGCAGCAGCAGCAGCAGGATATGTCTGGGGACAAAGAGGAAGGGGCAAGAAGCAATGACACTCGACGCCTTGTGTACTGGCTCTGGCACTTTGCAATTCGTTTACAACCCAGGCACACACCTTTTGCTGAGGGTCTTTGCCCCTGGGCCCTGAGTGGAGTATGAGGAACTGCTGCTACCTTATGGCTGTAAACTGGAACCACAGCTTTAAAACCAGGGCTAATGGGCCCATTTTCTGCAGGAGGCCTGTGAAATGACCCCACCCCCCAAGATACATTTTGCTGTAAGTAATAGAAAAAGAATTTAAAACAGGGCCAACTTTCAGGGCCAACTTCAAAAGGCAAATTTGGCTCACACTTACAAAAAGCAAAAAACATGGACCTGGAAAGAGCCTCAGCCTCCCTAATTCTTCACGAAATGCAAACCAAAACTCTAACAAGCCATCATCTGGCACCAGTCCTCACCGAATCAACAAACAGTAAATGTTGGAGATGGTGTGGGCAACAGGGAAGCCTCCTACCCTGCTGCTGGGGATGGAAGTCACTAACAGACACTACGGAGAACTGTATCCAGGCTTTCTTAAAAATGAAGAACCAAGCCAGTAGAAGATCCTGAAATCCCACTCCAGGGCCTATTCCGGCCAAAACCACCCTTCTAGAGGACACAGGCACCCCAGCGTTTACACCGAGGGAACTGTTTACACTGTGGCACTGTTTACAATGGCCAAGGCATGGACGCAACCAAATGTCCATCCGCAGATGAATGGATACTGAAGCTGCACTACACATATGCTGCGGACAGTTACTCAGCCATAGGAAAGAATGAAAAATGCCCTTTGCAGGATCCGGAGATGATCACACTGTGTCAAGTAACTGAGACACTGAAATATAAACATGATATGCTTATATGTGGAATGGAAAAAAATTGTACAAATGATCTTATTTGCAAAACAGAAACAGAGTCAGAGATGTAGAAAACAAATTCGTGGTTGTCCAAGGGGATACAGGGAGGCGGAGGGATAAATTAAGGGATTTGGGTCAACACGTACACACTACTATACATAACATAGGTGACTAGGAAGAACCTATTCTGTAGCACAAGGAACTCGACTCAGTATTCTGTAATATCCTGTATGAGGAAAGAATAAAAAAAATAAATATGCACTTCCCTGGTGGTCTACCAGTTAAGAATCCACCTGCCACTGTGGGGGACGTGGGCTGGATCCCTGGGGGCGGGAGATTCCAGCTGCTGCCCCTGCACCACAACCGGGCCACGAGCTGCAACCGCTGTAGCCTGCAGGACCTGGCGCCTGTGCGCTGAATCCAGAGAAGCTGCCACAGTGAGAACCCTGCTCAGGGCAGCTAGAGGGTGGTCCCCACTCACCAGGACTATGGGAAGCTTGTGGGCAGCAAGGAAGACCATTGCAGTCAAAAAGTAAGTAAAGAAATAAAAGAATGGATAAATGTGCATTTACAACTGAATCGCTTTCTTGTACACCTGAAACTAACACATTGTAAATCAACTCTACTCCAATAAAAATTAAAAGTAAAAAAAAGTAAAATTTTAAAGAAAATATACATGGACCCTAATGTTCACTGCAGCACTGTTTACAATAGCCAAAATATGGAAGCAATCTAAATGCCCATCAACAGAGGAATAAAGACGATACTGTACATATACACAATGAAATGTTACTCAGCCCTAAATAATGAAATAGCGCCATGGGCAGCAACATGGAAGGGCCTGGAGATTATCACACTTTGTAACATATTTCAAAGACAAAATCGTATGAGACTCTAATTTAAACAATAACACAAATGAACTGATTTACAAAATAGAAGCAGACTTACAGGTATGGAAAACACATGGTTACCAAAGGGGACAGGTAGGCCTCGGGATAAAGCAGGAGCTTGGGATGAACACACACACTGCTACATATAAGGCAGACATAAAGCAATTATCCTCCAATTAAAAATAAATTTTAGAAAAGATAGCCAGCAAGGACCTGTGGCATAGCACAGGAAACTCTCAACATTCTGTGATAACTTGTATGAGAAAATAATCTGCAAAAGACTGAGTCGATGTGAATGTGTAACAATCACTTTCTGTGCACCTGAAACAGGGCACTGTAAGTTAACTATACTCAGATCGAATTTTTTTAAAAAAAGATTCTGTGCAGTAGGAAGGAGAGAGGGCAGCTGACTGGCTGTTGCCCATCTGCAGGTCAGGCTCTGAGCTGTTCTCACAGCTGCCAAAAAATGTCAACGGGCCCTTATCTCTGAAGACCCTGAAATCCATAACCTCCGTGAAGATCCACCCCAGCTACAAGCTTGTTCCCTCCAAAATTCCACAGATCCAATGGCCCCGTGGCCTTCCCCTGAACAGGGCAGAACCAAGAAGCTCACCTCAGGAGGCCTCCCTGCACCTAGGGAAAGGCTGACGGGTGTCCAGGCCCCCCGTGGGGAGGAGGGAAGGGAAGGGCCCAGGGCTCCGGCGTTCATTCCAGGGCCTCCCCCTCACGAGGACATTTCCTGCCTGGGGCCAGCCTGTCCTTCCACGACAGGGGTCACTGGGAAAGCTCACACTGAATGGACATACTCCTGAGACCCGTCTCCTGCTGTGCAAAGTTGGCCTGAGCCAATGGTGAGATGAGAGTGTTGCACACCCAGTTCCCTTGGGTATGAGGGAGTGGGGGTTTCCTCACACCAAGGAACAATTCTCAGGCCCCGGAGGCACCGGCTGGATGTCCTAAGATTCACCTCAGTTCTGACACTGTCTACCCAGGGATTACATTCGATTTCACAGTTCAGGGCTCAGTCCTTCAAGACTGACCCCCGCCCCATTTCAGAGGCCAGTCTTAAATCCAGGTTGTTATCTGCGCTTCTAACTGACTATCTGTAAATCAGAGGTTCCCACGACCCCCCTCCCTTGAGTGCAATTAATTTGCTAGAGGGGCTTGCAGAACTCATAAAATTTGTTTACTCACTAGATCACCAGTTTATTATAAAAGGGTATAACTCAGGAACAGCCAGAAGGGACCACAAATTATGGACAGGGGCGCAGAACTTCCACATCCCTTCAAGGGTCATCACTCTCCCCAGATCTCTACTTGTTCACCAAGCCGGAAGCTCTCTGAATCCAGTCCTTTGGGATTTTTGTGGAGGTTTCCTTACACAGACATGATTGATTAAATCATGGGCCACGGTGACAACTCCAGCTCCAGCCCCTCTCCTCCCACTGAGGGCAGTGCTGGAAGCTCCAACCCTCTAACCACAAGGCTCTCCCCTGGCAACCAGCCCCCCAATATAGGTGAGTTCTGAAAGTCACCCCATTAACAAAAGACACCTTTATGGCTCTCATTACATCAGAAATTCCAAGTCTTAGGAGGTTCTTGTATTGGAAGAATCAATATGGTCAAAATGACTATATTACCCAAGGCAATCTACAGATTCAATGCAGTCTCTACCAAATTACCAATGGCATTTTTCAAAGAACTAGAACAAAAAGTTTTAAATGTGTATGGAGACACAAAAGGCCTCGAATAGCTAAAACAATCCTGAGAAAGAAAAACAGAGTCGCAGGAATCAGGCTCCCTGATTTCAGCCTATACTACAAAGCTACAGTCAGCAAATGGAATATTACTCAGTCATAAAAAAGAATGAACTAAGGACTTATCTGGTGGTCCAGTGGTCAAGATTCTCCACTTTCACTGCTGATGGCCCAGGTTCGATCCCTGCTTGGAGACCTAAGATCTCAGGAGCTGCGTGGCATGGCCTAAAAAGGTAAAAAGAATGAAGTAATGCCATTTGCAGACAGACCTAGGGATGATCATACTAAGTGAAGTAAGCCAAACAGAGAAAGATAAATGTCATATGATATCACTTACACCGGGAATCTTTAAAAAAAAAGATACAAATGAACTTATTTTCAAAACAGAGACTCACAGACATAGAAAACAATCTTACGGTTACCAAAGAGGAAAGGGATGGGGCAGAAGGAAGAATGATTTAGGAGACTGGGATTAACACACACACACCGAGTGGGTGCCAAGTCACTTCAGTCGTGTCTGACTTTTGGCAAGCCCATGGAGTGTAGGACAGGCTCCCCTGTCCATGGGCTTCTCCAGGCAAGAACAGACTGCTATATATAAAACAGAGTGCTTGCTTCAGCAGCACATATACTAAAAATGGAATGATTCAGAGAACATTAGCATGACCCCTGAACAAGGAAGACCTGCAAAGTCACAAAGCATTCCGTATTTTTGTTCTAAAAACATAATGAAAAGCAAAGTTCATCAAACAAGCTTTACATGTTGGTCACCTATGTGCCTGTCACCACTTTAGAAAAATCTACAGTTAAGGTGGATGAAAACTGCCGATTGTTGAATAAAGTTATAGAATCCCCAAAATAATTAAAATAAAACAGATAACCAACAAGGACCTACTGACAGTACAAGGAACTATACTCAATACTTTGTTATAACCAAAAGGGAAAAGAAGCTGAAGAAGGATAAATACACACACACACACACACATATATAAAATTGCTGTGCTGCTGTACACTCAAAACTAATATGATATTGTAAATCAATTACACTTCAATTTTTTAAAGAAAAAACAAAGTCTTAGGAGCTCTGTACAGAAATGGGGATGAAGATCAAACATATATTTCTTATTGTAAATCATAGTATCACAATTGTCAACCAAGAAATAGTGCAGGAAGCTGCAACAAGAAGAGAATTTATTGGGAGTTCTAAGAATTCCAATTCAAAAGCTACACATTCAAGTAAAACCAAGAGCGTGTTCACAGGAAGAGAGTCGGCACTTATAGACGCAAAAAGTCATGAGGTTAAAAGTTGCCTGGCAAGAACTGTGATCAACTCGAACGCAAGCTGGAAAATATTGTCCTTAAGGAATCACAAATTGTTTTAGGGTCCGGGAGATAAGTAGAAAGGCTGTGGTGAGTAATTTTAGGGTAAGGCTCTGATAAGTATCTTGAGTTTCTGGCAGATGTTTTGAATGACTCCATTATGACCGTGAGGGGTCAGAAGGTCTGATTCTGCCCAGCTGAGATGTGCATAAACCACACTCCTAAAGGGCCTCCAGGCTGTCTTAGCAATGGCAACTCCATTTTGCTTTTCCTTCCACCCAGTCTACACCTTGGTCTTCAAACATGGATCCTTTATGGCAAAATGATCGTAAAAGTGGAAAGATGCATACAGAAATATAATAAAATGTGTTGAAACTGCAAAAAAAAAAAGTGGAAAGATACTGGCACACTGCTAGAATCCCATTCAGTTGTTAACAACCATCCAGTCCACAGCATTCCATATGAAAATGTCTCCCACAGTGAGACTGAAACCGAGGGCATTCAAGAGTTAGATCCCTTAAACTCTAATTTGCTTAATACATAATGTCCCATAACCAAGCTTGCCTTAAATGTTCCTGCAAATTGCATACTCTTCCAGATTTGCACAGCTTAGACACAAAAAGTAGTGAGACTCCTTTTATCATCCCCTACGGGTAATATCTGTGACATAAGGGTTGTTATGGTAACAGGTACTTAAGTTGTTTTTCAGGAACATGGAGCTAGTCTTGCCAAGTTCAAACTGGTTGGGGCCATCGACCCTCAAGCTGGGCCTGCACGGGTGTCCTATGCACGTGATGTCAGGACCAAAATCTCCACCTTGGATCATGCTGAAACCACCATGCTCTGAATGTGCAGCTCACAAAGAAGCGTGCAACTCAGATATGGCTTTCCAGAGCAGCCACTACCTTACCTTTTTCTGCCTCCAATTAGCCAGAAAGTCAGCTGACAGCCCTCTGGTAGTTCCTTTGTACATAACTTGCTGCTTTTAAGACTATCTTTAATTTTTGCCCCCCTTTTTCTTGAAAGTGGATGGAGAGTGCTCTTAGGAAGGTTTGTTTTTTTTTTTGATGTGTAATTGCTTTACGGGTTTTCCAGGTGGCTCAGTGGTAAAGAATCTGCCTGCCAATGAAGGAGACACAGGTTTGATCCCTGGGTTGGGAAGTTCCCCTGGAGAAGAAAATGGCAACCCACTCTAGCATTCTTGCCTGGGAAATCCCATGGACAGAGGAGCCTGGTGGGCTCCACGGGATCACAAAACAGTCAGACACAACTTAACAACATAACTGCTTTACAATGTTATGTTAGTTTCTGCTGTACAACAAAGTGAATCAGCTGTGTGTATACATACTTCCCCTTCCTCATGAGCCTCCCTCCCACCTCTAGGTGATCACAGAGCACCGAGCTGAGCTCCCTGTGCTCTGCAGCAGCTTCCCGGGAGTTATCCAGTTCACATGGTAACTACCTAGCTCACACATATATGTCAACGCTACACTTGATTCTCTTTGGGTGGATCCTCTTTGGGACTCCCCAGGTTTCTTGAACCTGGAGGCCTATTTCCTTTCCTAGGTTAGGGAAGTTTGCAGCAGCTTTGTGGATATCGCATTGTTTTGTTTTGTTTTACAAAGTGAAGGTTCATGGCAACCTGGCACCAAGCAAGTGTACTCGTGCCATTTCTTTCCAACAGCATTTGCTCACCTTGTGTCTGTGTCGCGTTGCAGACATTCTTACAATATTTCCAACTTTTTCAGCGATAGTTGATATGGTGACCAGTGATCTGTGGTGTTACTACTGCAAAAAGATTACAATTTGCTGAAGGCTCAGATGATATTCAGCATTTTTTAGCAATAAAGGTTTTTAAGGAAGGCATATACATAGTATTTTTTAGACATAATGCTACTGCCCATTTATTTATAGTGCAAACATAACTTTTTTTTTAATCTTTAATTGAAGTATAGCTAATTTACAATATGTTAGTTTCAGGTAGAAAACTTTTTAAAAATTTTAAATGGTTCTTTATTCATAAATTTGATGTAAGCTTACAAATTTACTATAGACTGCCAAATAAATCTGCAGTGAAAAATAAAGTGAAAAAAAAACAAGCATGCCCAATGTGTAGCCATCAATCTGCTAGCCATCAGGACATTAAACAATTCAATAATGTATTCAAGATTCAGCCTTAGGTTTAAGCATATTCAAAAGCAGAGACATTACTTTGCCAACAAAGGTCTGTCTAGTCAAGGCTATGGTTTTTCCAGTGGTCACGTATGGATGTGAGAGTTGGACTGTGAAGAAAGCTGAGTGCCGAAGAATTGATGCTTTTGAACTGTGGTGTTGGAGAAGACTCTTGAGAGTCCCTTGGACTGCAAGGAGATCCAACCAGTCCATTCTAAAGGAGATCAGCCCTGGGTGTTCTTAGGAAGGAATGATGCTAAAGCTGAAACTCCAGTACTTTGGCCACCTCATTCGAAGAGTTGACTCATTGGAAAAGACTCTGATGCTGGGAGGGATTGGGGGCAGGAGGAGAAGGGGACGACAGAGGATGAGATGGCTGGATGGCATCACTGACTCGATGGACGTGAGTTTGAGTGAACTCTGGGAGTTGATGATGAACAGGGAGGCCTGGTGTGCAGCAATTCACGGGGTCGCAAAGAGTCGGACATGACTGAGCAACTGAACTGAACTGAACTGAATTACTTTTAAGAACTCTGCTTTGTCACCTGTTACCTAAGCAACTGGCAATAAGAACTTTATACAAATAAAACATTGCTTTTATGTACACTAGGAAACCCCAACATTTGTGTGACTCACCTCACTGCACTCTTTGCTTTATTTTGATGGTCTGGACCTGTAGTATCTCCGAAGTCTGCATGTGCTCTGTACACAAGTTCTTGAAAGGCCCTGGGTTAGAGATGCCTTCCTGCAGAAGCCCCTCTGGTAAGATGGAAACGGTACCTCCTGGGGAGGGGCACACCTGACATACGCCTGACATCTGGGGAGGGCTATGCCTGACATCAAAGGCCTTTCCAAAGTACTGGAGGACGTGGCTTCCCCTTACTCAGTTCCTCACCTGAGCTCCTTGAGCAAGTGATGATGGGGGTAGGGTGGCTGCCTCCTCCTCCTCGCAGACCCCTGGGTTGTCGCTAAGGGCCTGGGGGTTCGATCCATAGCTAAGGGACAATTTTCTCACAAAAGGCAAGCCCGCGCAGGGCACCCCGATATCGAAGGAATTAGCAGAGATCCCAACTCGCTCAGGGTTATCCCCATTTCCGCACGTGCTAACGGTTCCACACTGGAAATCCTCCTACACGACACCCCAGACTCACCAGACCCTCCACGCCCCTCCCGCTGGGACCCTTCCCACCCACTTGAGAAGTGGGCCCACGGGAGCTGGGCACATCGAGAATTCACACTTTAGCAACTTGAGTTAAAGGGAGGGGAACCCTGCCTCCCCGCGATTACCATAGAGGACTGCATCTTCTGATTCCAAAGCAAGCAAAGGAGCCGTCCAGATGCGTCCGCGGAGACCCAGCGCCCCTGCGGGCGGGCTGATTTCCTGGGCCGCTGACCGCTCCGCAGCCACAGCCATCGCCCTCTGACTCCGGGCCCCTCCGCACCACCCCGGTAGTGGCTCCCCTTCAAACAGGTCATCTCTTCCCTGACTGCATGTGTCTTGTGCCCTCTGCATCGCCAGCCATTACTGGCTCTAACCTGGGCACTCACTTTTCATCAGGACAGCCTCATTTTCTTTTTGGCTATGCTGCTCAGCTTGCAGGATCTTAGTTCTTAGATCCCCCACCAGGGATTGAACCTGGGCCCTTGGCAGTGAGTGAACAGAGCCCTAACCTCCGTACAGCCAGGAAGTTACCAGGAGAGCCTTCTGAAAGAGACTCTCCTTAGGTCACCCTTAAGCAAGTGACCCCTGAAATGGACCAAGCTAGGACCCCATTTTGCTTGATTCTCTCCCCCCACCCCCAGCCTGCACACCCCGCAGACCCACCGCCCCCACCAGTTCCACTTCCCTGTCTCTGGCAATCCACAAGCTTTACCCCTCCAAGACAGGGTCCTTTCTCTTCTGTCCTCTGACACCACTTCCCCTTCCACTCTGATTTTTCCACCTTCTCATCCTTGGCTTTGCACTGGGGACCTGATTGAGGGCAGATGGTCCAACGTGACCCCTCATGGCTGTGTGGATCCCAGGCAGATGCTCAGTAAGCGCAAGTGTGAGATCATTTCTTCTAAAACCCTGACAAGAGCTTCCCTGGTGGTCCCGGGGATAAGACCCCTCCCCCCTTCCAATGCAGGGGGGCGGGTTCATCCCTGGAGGGGGAGCTAACATCCCACATGCCTTGTGACCAAAAAAAACCACACAAAAACAGAAGCAATATTGTAAGAAACTCGATCAAGACTTTAAAAATTGTCCACATCAAAAAAAGTTTAAGTGTTGTTTTTTTCTGTGCTCAGTCATGTTCAACCTGTGACCCCATGGACTGTAGCCCGCCAGGCTTCTCTGTGCATGGGATTCTCCAGGCAAGAACACTGGAGTGGGTTGCCATGCCCTTCTCCAGGGGATCTTCCCGATCCAGGGATCAAACCCGTGTCTCCAGCATCTCCTGCATTGGCAGGCGGGTTCTTTACCACTGTGCCAAAACTATTAATAAAAAAAAATACAAAAAACAAAACCCTGACAACAGAGGGGCCACTTTCAGGCTAGCTGCTCTCCCCGTTTACAGAGGCCACAAGGGGGGCAAATGAAACCAGACCCTCTACTAACTCACAGGAAGTAAAAATCATTGCCTGGAGCCCAATCCCTGACACAGTCTGAGTGTCTGAAAGAGGGAAGGAAACTCTCTGCTTGGTAGAGATGAGCCAAACTTGGAGATGAGAATACGATTAGAAAGCCAGAAACTATGGTCAGATCCCACAAGAGCCGCGGTAACCCACGATCCACAGCTTTCTCCCCAGGAATCGGCACACTCAGCCGTTCATCAATATGCAGTCAGCTCAGCCAGGACCCCAGTCAAGCTCACCAAGCTTCAGTGCTCGACGTGGCTGTGACTAAATGACTTTGCAGAGCTAGGATGACGGGTTACACTCTTGAGCCAACCATCATGCAGATCCAATACTGGAACATACTGTTCCCACCTGCAACAGCACTGCAGGGTGGAGGAGCGGGGCGGCGGGGGTTGGGGAGCCCTATCGGAGGGCTCAGGGCTCTAGACCACCCAGCCCTGAGCAAGGGATGGACTCCCTTTCCAGGCAACTGGTCCTCTGGAAGCAGCGTCTAATGATACTCACCCCCAGACTCCTATACGCGGAACCCTGCCACCAGCTGGCCCTGTGGCTGCCTGCACAGAAAACTCATCTGGTTCCAGGGACTGTGCTCCCATGTCTGTCCTGTGCCTCAAGGGACAGTCCCAGGAGGCAGCATGTGTAAGGTCTTCCCTGGCCTGCAAACAGAGCTGTGCCCAGGACCTTCACGTGCTTTCCATGCTGATGAAACGTGCTCAGGGCATGAAGGGCGGCCGCCTGGCCTGTAGCTGAACGTAGCCCCGAGGACCCCGGCGGGCTCCTCACAACTGGTCCCTAGGAGCAGCAGCAGAAGCGCAGTTCTGTGCTCGGGGAAGCCCCCAGGTTACATCAGGGTGGCCTGCACCCTGCTCCCGACCAATACGCCCACCGACAGTCACATGGGAGATCCCCCCACCGTGTAGGAGAGTGGCCCACCACGACCCTCCACAGCGTCGCCTCCGAGTGAGAAGGACTCGTTGCTGGAAAGGACACCATCTCAGACCACACGGCCCTCGCCCAGGAATTTGCCTTGGGAGGTGCCTTTGCCTCCGTCACCAGAGATGGCCCCCTGGGACACGCCACCCCCTCGGAGACCTCACCATTTGCCCAGATGTTGAAATATTGCTCAGTGTTACCCAAATCTATGAACAAATTTCCAGGGCCCCCGAGCTCACTGACCTGTTTTCGTGGCTGGATGTTTTAAGTCTGGGACAACAGCTATGGAGTGCATTTCAGATTGTATATTATTATTGGGTTTGCACACTTAGGATTTAGAGGTGTATTTTATTGGTCACAACTTGCCCTATCCCTGAGTTTCAACCAATCTGCCACCCAGGCTGCTAATGTCTTTATCATCGACTCCGATGCCTCAGCATCACAGGGTAGATTGTAGTGTAAGTGCCAGACAGGGGTTTTGTGTGTATATGTGTGTGTCACTGAATTTATTTCATCTTTACTATGAATTCTGAATAAAAATGCAGAGTAAAAGTTCAAGTGTTAGTTGCTCAGTTGTGTCTGATTCTTTGTGACCCATGGACTGTAAGAGCCCATCAGGCTCCTCTGTCCATGGAGTTCTCCAGGCAAGAATACAAGAGTGGCCATTCTCTTCTCTAGGGTATTTTCCTGACCCAGGGATTGAACCCTGGTCTCTTGCATTGCAGGCAGATTCTTTACCGTCTGAGCTATGCAGAACATAATGTGAATTAATATGTAGAGAAATAAAATTTTGGCAAAACAAAAACTACCGTTTAGGGAAGTTAAACTGTATACTAGTTTTTTCTGTTTATCCTTAGCAGTGAAATATATTACAGGTAACATTCCAAGATATCAGTTCCATGGTTAAAAAATTTTTTAAATATGGGTCCATGGTTAAATAAAATTAAAAAAAAAATACCGTGCATACTGAAATAATGATAGAAGTGGAAAGTCAAGCATTAATATCATTCACATAAGATTTTAACTTGTTGTACATTTTTGTAGTTCAGTAAATGTTCTCGGCATCACTGACTTGATGGACGTGAGTCTGAGTGAACTCCGGGAGTTTGTGACGGACAGGGAGGCCTGGCGTGCTGCGATTCATGGGGTCGCAAAGAGTCAGACACGACTGAGCGAATGAACTGAACTGAACTGAACTGAAATGTTCTCGAAGAGCCGATTCACTGGAGAAGACCCTGATGCTGGGAAAGATTGAGGGCAAGAGCAGGGGATGACAGAGGATGAGAAATGGACATGAGTTTGAGTAAACTCCAGGAGATAGTGAAGGACAAGAAGCATAGACTGCTGCAATTCATGGGGTCGTAGAGAGTTGGACACGACTTGGCATCTGAAAAACAACAACAAATGTTCTTTATAATAAAAAACAAAACGTGTTATTTACTTAGGACAAAAATAAGAATGTAAGGGAAGGAAGACCAAAATATTTTTATATGCTTATTCAGAGACACAGAATTTTCATGAATTTAAGAGGAATGAAGATATTCAAATAGTAATAGAAAATCATTAGACTTATCTGAATGTTCAAATGCTTATATAAGTTTTCAATCCATTTGGTTTTATAAAACCAAAACTTTGAACACAAAACAGAAAAGTTAACATTACCTTTTTATATGTTCCCAAGTATCAAACTGCATCTATTTATTATGGATTTAAAGAACACAGATTTTAAAAGTAAAGTACAGAAGTATCTGATTCTTTTTAATTCCACAAATACTAGCATCCCAAACTAACATGTAAACAAACCTCTATGCTGCTTAGTGAATTCTCTCCAATTTCTAGAATAAACTTCGCTTTTTTAAAATTTTAATGCAAGCGTCTGACAATCCTTGGACTGCCGAGACCTCCACTTCAACAACTGAGTCAAACACACTGCCAGTCACATGACTGCATAGAGAGCCAGCCCACCCCCACGTGACGCTGCAGCTGCTGGCCCGAAGACCCCACTCGGAGAACTCTCGCTGGTGGTTAAGAGCACTGCTTTGCAGCGTGGAGAAAGGGCTCCTGGCTCTTGAAGCCCACAGTCTAGCTAGAGAAGGTGCAGTGAACAGGTGACTTCAACCGACCATCATTAGCTTCTAGCTGGGTGGGGGGGGACTAGGCACTGCGTGCAAGCTTGGATGCTGCTGCTGCTGCTGCTAAGTCGCTTCAGTCGTGTCCGACTCTGTGCGACCCCATAGACGGAGGCCCACCAGGCTCCCCCATCCCTGGGACTCTCCAGACAAGAGCACTGGAGTGGGTTGCCATTTCCTTCTCCAATGCATAAAAGTGAAAAGGGAAAGTGAAGTCACTCACTTGTGTCCGACCCTCAGCGACCCCATGGACTGCAGCCTTCCAGACTCCTCTGTCCATGGGATTTTCCAGGCAGGAGTACTGGAGTGGGGTGCCAAGCTCGGAGGAGGACCTCCTAACTCTGGTTGAGGCAAAGGAGGCCTGATCAATTAGAGGAGCTGCACAATGCCAAGCTGTTGGTCACCCGTCCTTCATTTCCTTCAGTCCCACAGGCTGAGTGGGACCCCTAATAGTGCTCCATCTCTTCTGCCCCAAGGTTTCCAGGAGCCCCTAACCATCTCCGTGATCCTGCGGACCAGGACACGGCAGCTCCTCCCGCCTCGCTGCCGTCACTGTGGGCTCTGCACGCCCTGGCAGTTACTGTGGCAGCATCTCCCCCAGCCGGCCTACGGGGGAGCTGGAGAACTCCTCATCCAGGCTGGGGCCCCTCGGACAGCAAGTGTGCTCCTGGCCCTCCCGCGGGACAGGCAGATTCTGGGCCTGCGTCACACAGCACGGCCTCCCTAGCTGGCCCTTCTCCCGCCATCTGACACGGTCACTCTGGCATCTGGCCGGGTGCTGGTTTCCGGCTTCATCCAGGCAGCATGTTGGTACCACCCCCAGGGGACCCCGCTGGGGTGATCAATCCTATGCCCTGGGAGAAGGCTCCTAGTCAGTAAGCTCTCCCGGATCCGATTTCACGGTCTGACCGTGTTTGACCCCGGCTCACCTGGCCTTGGTGGCAACAGGCCTGCCGCTGCCTCGGGACACGGCTTCTTGCCTTTCTCATCAGACCCGCACGGACAGGAGGCGGGCGGAGGCTGCGTGACCCTGGGGAGCAGACCTGCCTGGGTCGCGCGTTTAACCTTGGAGCTGGGCGGCACTGGCTTCACCCAGGACCCTGCCCTTAGCTTTCTCACCTGGTGGCTGGGGCGGTGCGGTTGGGGGGCAGCTCTTTCTGTGTTCCAGGGAGGCTCCCTGGCCTTCAGGCCTGGCTTTTTAATTGCCAGTGAATCACTCTCAGCTTTTCCTTTTTCCCCAAATCCTGAATTGTCTTAGCAACGGCCATGCGTCTCACCAGCCTTGGAGTTGCTCCCTTCCTCTCCGTTTCTCAAACTCTTGACACATGGACCCCACTAGTTTGCTGGGACTCCCCCAGCAAACTACCATCAGTCCATCGCGGTGGGCGTTTTAACAACAGTTTCATCGTTACCTTGTGCCACGGGCGGTGCCCCACCGCCAAGGGTGAAGGGTCCTCAAGCCAGTGGCAGAGAGCAGCACCTCAACACCCTCCTGGTGTGTACTCCCTGGACTCCACCCGCTCCCGGGAGCAGCAGGCACAGTTTGAGCTTCCAGGGAGCAGAGGTTGAGCCAGAGGTTGGCACCAGGAAATGCATCAGGGAAGACTTCTGGGATCAAAACCTGGAAAGGGAAGGGATGGCGCTTTAAAACAGAGCTGACCAGTCAGGGATGTGGACGGCCTAGAAAGGCGGCATGCCCTTGGTCAGGGTTCCCTGCAGCTGAGGAAGCTGCGAGCACTGACCGCTGGGGGCTGTGCGTGGGCAACACTCCCTGCAGCTGGGGTGTCCGTCTGCCCTGGAGCAGGGTCTGGGCAGATATGCCCGTGGCCATTAGCTGTGGCACAGATGCTGGATGGTGGATGATTGAGAATGGTGTGACCCTCCACATGTGAATGACGACCATTGCCTTCTGATCTGTCTGGACAGTTAAGCAGGAAGCCCAGTCATCTGTAGACAGAAAAGGATGGCAGCATGCACTGTGTCTAACACAGAACAGGAACCCTGAACGGGCTAAGTGAAGTAAGTCAGAGAGAGACACCCTATGATACCACGTATATGTGGAATCTGAAACATGACACAGGACTTCCCTAGCGGTCCAGCAGTTAAGACTTCATGCTTCCATTGCAGGGACACGGGTTCAATCCCTGGTAGGGGAAGATCCCGCATTCCACTCAGCACAGGCCAAAAATAAATTAAGTACATAAAATATGACATAAATGAACTTATTTATGAAACAGAAATAGAATCAGGGACATAGACATTAGACTGGTGGTTGCCAAGGAGCAGGGCGTGGGAGAGGGATGGGTTGGGAGTTTGGGGTTAACAGATGCAGATTATTATACAGAACGGATAAAAAACAAAGTCCCACTGTGTAGCACAGGGAACTATATTCAATATCCTTTGATAAACCATAATGGAAAAGAATATGAAAAAGAATATATATGTACATAACTGCGTCACTCTGCTGTATAGCAGTAACTTAACACAGCATTGTAAATCAACTATATATCAATTAAAAATTATAAATAAATAGTAAAAAAACAAAAAAAAGAATACTGTATGAGGCAGCTCAGCAGGGCCCATAGGCAGACCCTTCCCTACAGTGGGTCTGTTTACAAACTGGGAGAGACTCTCAATAATGGAACTTTTTATTTATCTATACTTTTCAGTTTAACACCTAATTGGAAACTATTTGGGTATGCTAATCTAGTTTTTAAACTGCAATTTTTTATGACATTTAAATACGGAGCAAATATTCCTTTGGAAAATTTAGCATCCTAATAGAAATGTGCTGTTAAGCGCAAATTACACACTGGATTTGAAAGAATTAATATGAGAAAAAGAATGTAGAATATAACATTAGCAATTTTAAAATATATTGAAATGATATTATTTTGATATACTCAGTTAAATAAAATACATAAGTAAAATTAATTCACATATTTCTTTTGATGCTTTTAGAAAGGCTATAATAATATCATCTAAAGTCATCCATTTGGCTCACATTACATTTCTAAGTCAGGCTTCTCAGGCGCTGCAGTGATAAAGAATCTGCCTGCCAAAGCAGGAGACGCAGGAGACTTGGGTTCGATCCCTGGGTTGGGAAGATCCCCTGGAGGAAGAAACGGCAACCCACTCCGGTATTCTTGCCTGGGAAGTTCCATGGGCAGAGGAGCCTGGTGGGCTACAGTCCCTGGGGTTGCAAAGATTTGGACACAACTGAGTGACTGAGCATGCATGCACGTTTCTTTAGTAAGTCAGAAGCCAGACACAGCCTCACAGTTTTCACATGGGCCTCGAGGTGGCAATTTTATCCTGGCATTGAGGTTTTTAGACTCTGGGAGGTGGGTTGGTGGGATGGTGGGCAGAGGTGAAGGCAGGTCTTGCTACCAAGTGAAACAGAAACTTAACCAGTCTTGTGCTTGCTACTCCATTTTAATTCGAATCACATCCCACATCCATCTGTGTGTAAATGGTTTTGATGTAGAAATAAAATGCTTGTACTTTGGTCTCCTGAGTTTAAGCAGTCTCCCCATCTCAAACCCTCAGTGTTCCTTAAGACACTGGGCTTTAAGTAACGTTTTGAATAATTTACTTCATGCCCACTTCTCTGCCCAGCCCTTCTCTCTCATGTTTCTTTTTCACCCTTTCACATCTTCATTCTCCAAATCAGGTTTAACTGTTTGGGGGCTTTTTCTCTGTTTTGTTACTAATTAAATTGTGTGTGTAACCTTAATTTCAACATACTATGACCCACTATCAGAACAATTAAAATTTCACTGGGAGGAGAAATATATTAGGAAGGATACTGACAGGGAAATGCAGCAAGGAGACCAATGCCATTCCCTCCCAGATGCCCTGTTAGCCTAGGCTACTGGCCGCCTCCTCTGAGACCAGATCTGTAGGAACTCCAGAGGGAAACATCATGATATGGGACCTGGGAGAGGACAATGTGGACTGGGGCAGGGTGTGTGTGTGTGTGTGTGTGTGTGTGTGTGACTGATGTGTGCTGGGACCGATGTTGGAGGCTGTAGGCCTTGCTCTGGGAGGATAAAATGGGAAATTAACTGTTGTAATTCTGTCTGCTTCTCCCTTAAACCCAGTGCTCTGGGGCCATAGATTCTGCCCCAGGCCCCTTTGACGGAAAGGACAGGTGCCATCAGTAAACACGGGTCGTGCAGAAATGTGCAGGGGAGGAACCAAGGACCTAGAAAACCTTCTGCACAGCTTCCCAGGGCCCACCCGTGGATGGCACAAGACTCCCGCCTTCCAGAATGCTCCATGGGTCAAGGTGGCGCCAGCAATTAGGACCTGGGTTCTACCCCAGGATGGAGTCCTGAGCAGGGAGAACGGGATTCAAAGCCTCAGCTTCCTGAGAAGCGTGTGTGTGGGGGTACTGGGGTACTGGCAGCCTGGGAAGGGAGCAGTAACTCCCCCTCGGTGGTTGATGGGGACCCTGCAGCCCCACGCCGCCCCGACCACACAGGGAGCCATGTGCAGACCATGCTTATGTACAGAGGATTTTATTAGGGACTCTCGGGGTGGGATGCCAGAAGGCCCAGGCTCAGTTGGCAGCCAGGGTCTCCTGCACCCACGGCATAAGAGCAGTGACGCGGGCGTACACGGCGGGCGTGGACGTGGAGCACGTGCTGCTGCCCCAGGACACGATGCCCACCAGGGTCCAGGCTCCATTCTTCTTGCAGACCAGGGGGCCGCCAGAGTCGCCCTGCAGAAGGAGACAGGACTTGTGTCCAAGCCGGAAAGAAGGTGCCGGGGCCCAGGTGTGCCTGGACCTGGCTGAGTCCAAGGGGTGCAGACCAAGGGCAAGTGGGGGCCCAGAGGTTGTGCACAGATGCTCGGACCTGCTCAGATGGCAGCTCTGCCCCCTACTCCTGGGGGGCCTGGGGCGAGGGCTGATCCTCTCAGCCTCCCCATCACCTGTAAAACGGCCTGAAATGTCCACTTTGTGAGCATAGTGTGAGGTTAAACACCCCTGGAAGCCTCACACCACACCTGGTCAGGGCCAGCCCGCATCAGGGCCATCTCCTGGTGCTGGTCCCTGCCTTCACTGGGGCACTGGGCAGGGCCTGAGGTTAAATAAGGCATGGCAGAGAGGAGTGGGCCTCAGGGCCTGACCACAGTGGTGGTGGGGAAGGGGCAGGTATGGTGTGAGGGCGGGCAGGGTAGCAGGCCGTACCATGCAGGAGGAGACGCCGCTGGCCCCCGCACAGATCATCACATCGGTGACCCTGCTGCCCCAGTACTTCCTGCAGTCGGTGTTGGACACGATGGGCAGGGTGGCCTGCTGCAGCTTGTCAGGGGTCTTGAGGGCTGGAAGGACAGAGGGCGTGGGGTCAGGGCCCAGGGAGAGAAGACCAGCGCCTGCCGGAACCCTGCCCTCCCGCGGTGTGGTCCTCCTCTGTCATGATGGTCTTGGGTGCTGAGCGCCACCTTCCAAGAGTCTGGGAGGCCGTCCCTCTCCGGTTCCACACCAGGCAGTGAGTCTGCGCTCCCAGCACAGTTGGTCAAGCAACTCCTGCCTCTGAGCCCCTGCGCCCCGCGCCCGCTGGGCCCTGCGTGTGGGCGGAGGGGCCGTCCCTCCACCCCAGCCCTCCTCTGCCTGGACACTGGGGGGACCCAGAGGGAGCACCTCCCTCTTCTGCCCTTTCCTGGCTGCTTGTGTGCTCAGTCGCTCAGTCGTGTCCAACTCTTTGTGACCCCAGGGACTGAGGCCCGCCAGTCTCCCCTGTCCGTGGAATTTTCTGGCAACGGCACTGGAGTGGGTTGCCATTTCCTCCTCCATTCCTAGGTGCTTGCGTCCTGTTAAAGGACCGGCAGGCTGTGGCCGGCACTCAGGCGTAAACCCGACCTGGACCCTGGGCTCCGGGTTCAGACTTCAGGGTCGCTGGACACAGCTGCCCTCCTCAGTCTGGAGGGCAGTCTGGGCAGTCCATCTCCATGCAGGTTAGAGGGGGGCGACACTTGCTGGAACTCAGGTGTTTCTTCAGAAGCTGACTGTTCATGTATGTATTATTAAACCTTATTTTTATTCACGTTTGATAGGTTTTTAATTGAGTGTTTTTAAATAAAGAAATGGGGAGGTTGATGACTGTTAAGGAATTTACGACCAAAACATCTTTGAACAACCATGTGTGTGCCACTTGGCGACTCCTGGGCTCAGGGAGCCCCCATCCCAGACCCCCACCTGGTGGGCGGAAAGGCTCACCGTTATACTTGGTCTTGCCCCAGCCCGTGGTGGCGCACAGCATCCCAGCGGGGAAGTCCTCGTCGGCACTGGGCAAGCACACGGCCGACACGGTCTCTGAGAACTGCGCGGGCGTGGCCAGCTTCAGCAGGGTGATGTCATTGCGGACCGTGAGAATGCTGAACTTGGGGTTCTTGAAAACCTGCAGGCAAGGCCCAGAAAGACAGATGAGGCCCTGGGGTAAATCAGGGATCCGCGGGTTTCTAGACCATCTCCTTTCCTGGTGATCTGTTCAGGACAAACGGACTCACAGGAGCCCAGAGTGAGAATCCTGAGACTGGCTCGATCCACTTGGCTCCTGTCTCTCAAGGGGCTGAAGGGTCTTCCCTTTGCCCCCTCCCCAGCCTCGGCCTGCAGCCCAGCGGCTGTCCCCTGGCCCGCCCAGCGAGGCCTGCGCGTACCTTGCCAATCTTCAGGACCTGGGTGTCCTCGGTCCGTGAGCCCTGATCAAACTCCCCGGCCACAACCACATCAGAGGTTCTGGGGGAATCAGGTGGTGGTTAAGGACTGAGCATGCACCCTGCTCCCCTCCCCCACCCCAGGCCGAAGCCGGAAGCGGAACCCCGAGCTCTGGTCCTCACGTGACCCCGCAGTGGGCGGCGGTGACCACCCAGTCCTCGCTGATGAGGGAGCCCCCGCAGAAGTGGAAGCCGGTGCTGTCCTGCAGGAAGATGGGGAGGGTCAGCGCGCGCTGGACAGCGGCAGCACCGACCTTGGCAGCGGCCCTCTGCCCAGCTGAGCCCCTGGTGCCTCCACCTCATTACCCCCTCACCTGCAGGGACACCTGCCAGGGCCAGGAGCCGGGCACGGCGTCCTCCCCGTTGACGATCCTGGCGAGGCCACTCAGCACAGGCTGGATGGCGGGGACTCCGCAGCCTGGAGAGGGTGACAGGAGGGTGAAGAAGCGCTAAGACCCAGAAGCGCTAAGACCCAGAAGCGCTAAGACCCAGAGCCAGTCTGCGGAAATCCTCGCTTTTACTTCAGATGTCTAGGCTGACCCAGAACCCACCGCCACACTCCTGGCTTCTCCTGGAACCCTGTGGGCTCAAGGATCCCCTCACACAGCCTACTGACCCCAGGAGCCCACCCTGGATGCAGAGGCATGGAACTGCCGCCACCCAGGGCCACCCTGCCTGAAGGAGCAGGGGACAGGCTGAGACAGGGACTGTCCTGCCTGGACTCTGAGGCCCGCCCCTCCTTCCCGGGAGGCCTCCCACCGGTCCCCAGATCCCATTTTCCTCAGACGCTGGGGAGCAAGCAACGTCACCTCACAAGTCAAAGCTCACCTGTTAGCCTGGTGGGGTCTGGGGGTCGTGAAGTTAAAATCTGATAACCCCAGCCCCTGGGGAACCCAGAATGCTGATAGCTGATGGGAGAACGTTTTACACTGAAATCTCTATTTCCAGAGATTTCAGGAACTCTCCATTGTATAAAGTCTTAATTATTTAATAAAACAACACTTTGATTCCATGCTGTAAAAGGACACATTGAGGAAAACGGAAAACAGAGGACCTGAACTGTGACAAAACAATGAGAAAAGGCTGGTGGACTTGACGTGTCCGGGACACGCTTGCTGTGTCAGGACCAGGGGAGTTCTTGGCACCTGTATACAGGTTCTACAACTCGGTGACAGCGAGGAGTGTTGGGCAGGTACAGCCCTGATGACCAGCCAGGCCACCTGGAGGTCATATGGGCCTTGCCTGAGGTCCAGTCCAGTGTCTCCTGCCCGTGTGGACAGACCAGCCCCTTATCACCAAAATACACATCATCAACACAACCCATTTTTTTTTAACTAGCAAGAAGATTCAGTATCAACTGTGATGCATTCACCCAGCTGAGTGCTCTGCAGCGATTAAAGTGAATGAGCTGGGTCTCTGCATTAATGGGAATAAATCTAAAACTATGTAGGTAGGGAAAGGCAGGTTGTAAACCTGATGTAGCAGATGATACAGTTCATGTAAGTTTTTACAAATATTATACTGCACTGGTGGATTTAGAAACGTGTGGTAAATTTGAAAAGCCCACACAGAAATAATACACAGTGAGTTCAAAATAGGGATCACCTTCTGAGAAGGAGAGAGGGGACTTTAGCTCAAATGGTTCTATGTTTTAAAAAGAAATACCTGAAGCAAATCTGGAAAAAAATAACTTTTGCTAAAGTCCAATGAAAGGTTCAAAGATGTGGTATTATTTTCTGTATTTTCCACTATTTTTTTTTAATAGAAAAAAAAAAAAAACTTGGAAAGTGCCTCGAACAGTATAGCCCCGGGTGGAGGCCGTGACAGGCTCTTGTGACTACACCCTCACTCTGCCCACAGCGCCTCAACCTGAGCCACGTCTGGGGCCCCAGACCTCAGTGCGGCTCGGACTGGCCTTTTCTGCTCCAGGCACAGGGTATGAGGCTCGGGAAGCTCCCAAAGGCCCTGCCTGTCAGGATGTGGGGCCCAAGCGGGCAGGGCAGGCCTCCGATCTCCCTCCTGGCCAGGCCCGGCTTGCTCCAGACAGAACCCCTCAGCCCTCGAATGGGGCCTGGCTCGGGGTTGTCAGGCGCTCAGGGACTCAGGGACTTCCTCAGCCACCTCCCAGACCTGGCCAGCCATGGCCTGCGTGCTAAGTCACTCAGTCATATCCAACTCTTTGTGACCCCACAGACTGCAGCCCGCCAGGCTCCTCTATCCATGGGATTCTCAGGCAAGAGTACTGGAGCGGGGTTGCCATGCCCTCCTCCAGGGCATCTTCCTGATCCAGGGATTGAGCCGGCGTCTCTCATGTTTCCTGCATCTGGAGGCAGGGTCTCCACCACTAGCGCCCGCTGGGAAGCCCCGAATGCACCCTGGCACTCACCGAAGGCGGCCCCTACAAGGGCAAAACAGGAGAGGAGCCAGAGAGGGGCCATGTTTCTGCTGCCAGGGCATACGGGGCACCTGCCCTGGGCTCCTTTTATATCCTCTGGCACCCCAAGGGCTCCGCCCAGCCCGAGAGCCACCTCCCTCCCATTATCTAGGAACCTTGGGAGATAAAGGGGACCAAGCCCCCCTGTAAGCCTGAACTGGCTCTCAGCCTCAGACATCCCAGCACCTGGGAAAAGGGCAGCTGCCCTGGCACAACGTCGCCCAGGAGTCTGCCAGGGCGCTGAGGGCAAGGCCAGTGCCCAGGCTGGGAGCTCAGGTCCTGCAGGGCCCAGCTCGGGGCAACCAGGACACAGGGTGGTGGGTTCTGCTCCCAGTGCGCCGGGAGGATTCCCAGCTCCTAAGTACAGGCAGTCCCAGCACTGGGTGCAGAGAATCCCAGCTGGTCATCACTGGGAGGCCTTGGCTTCTCAGCAAAGAGTGCTTTCAATGTGAGACTCAACTAGAAGCACAGTATCACACAGACATGCTGGGCCATCCACAGGTCACCTCAAAATCAGCCCAGCCAAGCAGCTTCGAGCCTGTGTGAGGGCACGTGAAGGAATCACCCCCATGGCTGGTCACAGGCAGCTCGCAGGTTGGCAGACACGCCCGTATCTGCTGCTAAGCTCAAACACACATTCTCTCCTCCCGTGATACCTCACGACTTAAGGAACTGGTGATTGCATGAAACTTGAGTTTCAGATAAGATGGGGCTTTGATTTAGCACCATCAAGTGATACACTGAGGAAACAGCAAAGAAAGGATGTTGATTATCACAGAACAACGAGAAGAGGACAGATGTAGGTAATATGCCTGTGGCGTGTTTGCTGTAAGCCAAAGACTTTCCAGCACCATGGACACAAGGCCCTTCTCTCCCCTGGGCCAGGGCCTGGTGTGGACCCCGGGGGCAACCCACAGGGACAGAGCACAGGGCGCCCCTGCCCTCCTGGGGCCAAGACCCCAGTGAGAGACACAGACATGAAACAAACAAGAAAAGAACAGTGCAGAGTCCGAGAAACCAAGAGAGGGTCTGGAAATCTGCTGCTCCGGACAGTCCAGGCTGGGCCTCACCGATAAGCCAGTTTGAGAAGGAAAATAAGCCAGCTGGGCAAACTACGTCTATTTCCAAGGCATCCAAGGCTCTGGTCAGGGCAAGCAGGACAGTGTTACGGGTCTGGATTTGGACTTCATCAGCTTTGAAGTTCTGTCTCCAAGTTGTGAATTTAGTTTTGTTTTAGAGTTCTCTGCAGGGGGATGTTCAAAATATTTAAACACTGTTGAGCAGACGCTCTGACCAGTGAGAATGGTGACCATGGCTGGGACAGGCCCACAGAGGCCCTGAACCCTGTCTCTGAGGGGAGGCGGAGGCAGCCAGATTGCACGGGGCAAACAGAGTGGGGCCAGCAGCTGTTTGATAACTGGGTCTGAAGCTTTTTGATTTTTTAAGAATTATTATTATTTTTGGCTGTGCTTGATGTTCGTTGCAGCACATGGGCTTTTTATTGCAGTGCACAGGCTTCTCTAGTTGCCCCCACAGCATGTAGGATCTTAGCTCCCCAACCAGGGATTGAATCTGTGTCCTCTGCATTCACAGGCAGATTCTTAACCACTGGACCACCAGGGAAGACCCACTTTTGATATTTTAACAGGCTGGGTTCAGTTCAGGAAAGTCAGCCCTGGTTTTGAGCATAAGGAATAATCCGTACTGAATTCCTGGCCAAGGTAATTTATGGAAATATTAACATTTGCTGTTTTGTTTTTCCTTCACTCATCCCAAGCAGGTCGCAAAGCCATTTGTGATTTCCTTGCCTCTGGGATATTTCCAGAGCAGAAAGCTGAAGCAGCCTGAGGTCACTGGCTCCTGAGGTCTGTTGGGAAAGTAAACTGGCCGGGTGGAGTTCAGGAGGGATAAGGCCTCGGCAGGGGTGGGGCGGTGGGGGGGGTGTTCACCACAGGGGAGGGGGCGCTTCCCTAGCCCATAGATTTTCCAGACCATGAGGTGAGCATCCCTAGAATGAGGGTGACCGTCTTGTCACAAGGAATGACAGCCTTTGCCACTTGCCTAAAGCCATCTCCCCCTTCTTGTCCTTGAGGAGGGTTCCCCTGGAAGGTCACCCCAGCCCAGCTCTCGGGGGGGAGGACTCTGATGAACAGAAGCCAGTGGAGGCAGAGGTGAGGCGAACCCCCGCCCTTCCCTTCATGCACCTTGGCTGACTCCCGTGCAGAGGCGGTGCTTGGCGCCTCCTCTGCTGTCCTCAGATCCAGAGAGGAAAGACCCTGACCCAGAACCACACCATCGCCCAGGGCTGAGCGAAAGCCTACACCTGCACACCTCCAGATCTCTGCCGTGTGAGAAAAGCAGATCTCTGCCATGTGGGAAAAGCAAATCTCTGCCACTGAGCCACTGTCAGCCAAGTGTTTTATTATGAAAAGCATCTTCAGTGACGCAGAGTAAATGTGAGAATGGTCCCGGTGTCTTCTGTTTTCCCTGCAGAACTACTCTCCACCGTTTCCATCCTGCTGGCCTCCAGCAAGACTGACCTTCAGGGATGAGAATGCACGACAGCGTCCCTGCCTCTCTGGCTTCCTACTGGGGTCAAGGCCAGACACAGGGGAAGAGACAGAAGTCAAGTATTTATTCTCTGCGTTCCCTCCCTGAGAGGCTACTGTGGGTTGACACAAACTACTCTGTATAAAATAAGCTACAGGGGGCAATTCCCTGGCAGTCCAGTGGTTAAGACTCTGTCCTCCCATTGCAGGGGGTATGGGTTCAATCCCTGGTCAACCCCTGGACGAACCATGGTCAGGGAACTAAGATCCTGCATGCTCAGGGAGGAAAAAAAAAAGAAAAAAAAAAAGCCACAAGGACACATTGTACAACATGAGGAATACAGCCAATATTCAACAATAACTACAAATGTAGCTAATATTTAACAATAACTATGAAAGTCAAAAGCAGAGACATTACTTTGCCAACAAAGGTTCGTCTAGTCAAGGCTATGGTTTTTCCTGTGGTCATGTATGGATGTGAGAGCTGGACTGTGAAGAAGGCTGAGCATCGAAGAATCGATGCTTTTGAACTGTGGTGTTGGAGAAGACTCTTGAGAGTCCCTTGGACTGCAAGGAGATCCAACCAGTCCATTCTGAAGGAGATCAGCCCTGGGATTTCTTTGGAAGGAATGATGCTAAAGCTGAAACTCCAGTACTTTGGCTACCTCATGGGAAGAGCTGACTCATTGGAAAAGACTCTGATGCTGGGAGGGATTGGGGGCAGTAGGAGAAGGGGACAACAGAGGATGAGATGGCTGGATGGCATCACTGACTCGATGGACGTGAGTCTGAGTGAACTCTGGGAGCTGGTGATGGACAGGGAGGCCTGGCGTGCTGCGATTCATGGGGTTGCGAAGAGTCGGACACGACTGAGCGACTGATCTGATCTGATCTGATGAAAGTGAAAATGAAGTCGCTCAGTCCTGTCCGACTCTTTGAGACCCCACGGACTGTAGCCTACGAGGTTCCTCCATCCATGGAATTTTCCATGCAAGAGTACTGGAGTGGGCTGCCATTTCCTTCTCCAGGGGATCTTCCCGACCCAGGGATCAAACGTGGGTCTCCTGCATTGCAAACAGGTGCTTTTACTGTCTGAGCCACCAGGGAAGCCAATAACTATAACTATAAACAACTATAAACAATAACTATAAATAATTATAAATATAAATAACATTAAAAATTATGAATCCCTATATTGTATACCTGTAACTTACATAATACTGTACATCAACAATACTTCAATTAAAAAAAAACAAAGAACTCTGAAAATGGATGGTGGTGATGGCTGCACAACAGTATGACTGTACTTTGTACCTTCTGAATTGTACACTTAAAAATGTTTAAGATGGTAAATTTCATGTTATGCATATTTAGTACAATTTTGAAAAGTGAAAAAAAAAAAAAACAGTGATACCCCTGCAGATGGTGACTGCAGCCATGAAATTAAAAGACGCTTACTCCTTGGAAGGAAAGTTATGACCAACCTAGATAGCATATTCAACAGCAGAGACATTACTTTGCCAACAAAGGTTCGTCTAGTCAAGGCTATGGTTTTTCCGTGGTCATGTATGGATGTGAGAGCTGGACTGTGAAGAAGGCTGAGCATCGAAGAATCGATGCTTTTGAACTGTGGTGTTGGAGAAGACTCTTGAGAGTCCCTTGGACTGCAAGGAGATCCAACCAGTCCATTCTGAAGGAGATCAGCCCTGTC
>NW_011494867.1:1914905-1920488 GCF_000754665.1 Bison bison bison
TGAACTCCGGGAGTTGGTGATGGACAGGGAGGCCTGGCGTGCTGTGATTCATGGGGTCGCAAAGAGTTGGACATGACTGAGCGACTGAACTGAACTGAACCCCTTCATAGCTATAATTTTTAAAATGGAAAATAAGTTTTGGTGAGGCTGTGCAGAAATTTGAATCTTTGTACATTACTGGTGGGAATGGTGCAGCTCCTGTGCAAAACAGTCTGGCAGAGTCCCAAAAGATTAAACAGAGAGCCACCATGTGACTCAGCAATTCCACTTCTAGGTACACAACCCCTAATCTTTGGCCCTGCATCCAATTTAGGACTAACTGCAGAAAGCTAAGTGTGTATTCCTAATTAGTCCCAAAGAATGCCTGGGTTCTATTTGGCCCTCCTCCAGCTTCCCCGTGCCCACACCTACTACAGGTGCATCTGAAGTGCTCCACTATAAAGCATTTCCTCTCCTCTGCTTGCCTTTGAGTCTATGCCAAACGCAAGTGATGCTGCCTGACTACCTGGGTAGAGCAAGCTCTGAATGAACAATCTTTGCTGGTCCTCATTTGGGTAGTCTTTACTGATTTCGGACACGACTGAGCGACTTCACTTTCACTTTTCACTTTCATGCATTGGAGAAGGAAATGGCAACCCACTCCAGTGTTCTTGCCTGGAGAATCCCAGGGGCAGGAGAGCCTGGTGAGCTGATGTCTATGGGGTCACACAGAGTCGGACATGACTGAAGCGACTTAGCAGCAGCAGTAGCAGTACTGATTTCCACAAAGGCCAAGCTCCTATTGGTGGCCTCCTCCTTGCTAGTCAACCTCCCGGGGGGCCAGGTAATCATTCTTGCACTTCCAGCCCCACTGACCTTAGCCCTGAGCACCTGCATCTCCTTATGGTTTCCCTAAGCCTTTGCTACACCTTTAGAAAGTCTTTTTAGAAAGTCTCTTTGTTAGACTCTCTAGTGAGACTCCTGGCAGAATAAAGAATCAAAGTTCAAATTTCAATCTGTAATAGCAAAATAAAGAAACCTACATTTCTTCTCTGCCTGTGTTTAGGGCTGAGAATCACTTCATTACCAGGAGCAAAAAGCGAGTGGGATGACAGATGGGTAACAGCCCAAATGTCCCAGCAAGAGAATGGGTACATACAGCGTGGTGTATGAGACTTTCCTGGCGGTCCAGTGGTTAAGATTCTGCCTTGCCAAAGCAGGGGGTGTGAATTCCATCCGTGGTTGGGGAACTAAGATCCTACATGTCAAGCAGCATGGCCAAAAGATTAAAAAGAAAAAAGTTTTTTTTAAGTGTGGTGTATTACACAATATTGCAAAGCAACTATACCTCAAAAAGATTAAAAAAAAAAAAAGTGTTATGTACTTATGAAGTGCAACACCACTCAGCAACACAAAGGAACATACTGCTGACACACTCAGGAAGACATCTGGAAGAGTGAAAGAATCCAGACACAAAGACAGCATACTGTATGGTTCCATGCGTATAAATTTCTAGAACAGGTAAAACTAATCTATGATGAAAGACATCAGGACAGTGGTTACTGGCTGCCTCAGAGAAGGGGAAGATGGAAATAGGCAAGAGGAAACTCTGGGGAGTGATGATATTATCTTACATCTTGGCTGTGGGCTTTGTTACAGTATCATCTACATATGTCAGCACTTATCTGTTCACTTTGGATCTGTGCGTTTCACCATGTGCAAACTGTATTCAGTGTATCTTACCTTTGATGGTAAAGAGGGTTGGGATTTGACCCCCTCAAGAGGAGGAGCTCCCCAACCTGAGGAGACTGCCTTCTGAGGTGCCGCCTGGAGGAAGAGGGCACAGTTCCAGAGGCGCGGGCCGAGCCCTGACACGACCCCGCGCGGGGCCAAACCCCAGGAGGCGGCCGGGCTCCCGCCCGCTGACCCGGGCTCCCGGGCGGGCCCCGTCTCCTCTCCTGAGGGACGGTCCCTGAGGCACACCTGTCCGCGGGCTGGCTCCCGCACGGCCCCCTGAACATTCTAGACGCCACACACCGGCAACGAGCGAACAGGTGCAGAGTGAAGGCTTTCTGACAGGAAGACCGCTCGCGGCCCCTGGGCGTTTGTCTGGGCTCTGGGAGTCTACGCAAGGTTTCAGACACGGGGACGGGCCAGACAAGTATTTGCGGCAAAGGGAACACAGGAAAAGGCTCTTCACTGTACACTGGGTTGGCCAGACGACCTCGGGGTCCAAAGACCCCGGCCTCCGACCTGTGAGGAGGCGCCCACCGCTGGGGCCGGGGCCGGGGCCGGGAGGGCGGCGGCTGTTTCACGCGAAGGGGAAAGGTTCAGAGATGAGAAGTCGGAGTTGTGGAGAAACACTCAGCCCTCAGGGGTCCTTTCTCTGGGAGGGGGCGGGCAGACCGCGCAGTCTCAGGGGCGCGAGCGGGAGGGCACCGCTTGCCCGGCTCCGGCCAGCCTTAGCCACGCCCCAAGGGGGGGGGGTCCAGCCTTAACTCCGCCCCGGCCAGCCTTAGCCACGCCCCCAGAGGGGTCCGCGTGCAGGGGGCGCGGCGCCCGCAGGGCACTGGCCGGTTGTCGGTTCCCAAGGCCACCGCCACGGGTCGGCCCCGGTCGTGCTCTCCCACCGGCAGCGCCCCAGCCCACTCAGGCTCAGCGGCTGGCTTCTCGCATCTGTGCTTCACCAGGGTCCCCTCCAGCGGCCCCTGGCCTCTCTCTCCCCCTGCCTCGTGCCCTCCCGGCGCTTGCTGCCATCCAGGCTCGCTCCACCAGGCCTGTGCCTTCCTGCTCCCTGTGCCTCGACATCGGCCCCAGCCAGAGAGCTAGCAGACGGTAGATCACAGCTTAATGTCTCCCTCGGAGTGGGGCCGTCCTGCCTTGGTATTAGTAATAATAACAACAACAGTGATTATGATAACTCCTTGGCTGGTGGTAATGTATATTTTACTGTGTGTTCAAACTGTTCCATAAACTCTCCACTCCTTTCCCACGAAGGCTCGTAAGGCAGGACTTTGTGTTTCTTTCTTTTGTTTGTTCTGTTCTGGCGGCAGCCTGATAAGCTCTGGTTGATAAGATGGATGAACTTGAACAGGTGGTGAATTTCATATGCATGGGGCCCACACTCTGCATTCTGTTTCATGCCCTGCTTTCCCACCTAATGCATTGTGGCTGTCCCTTCCTGTCACTGGCAGTCCTTTAGAAAGCATGAAGAGCCCCACTGGCAAGTCAAGAAGGAAAAATACCAGGGCTGACCAACGTGCATTAGGTTAGGTCTGGCCCCAGCACTGCTGAAGATGGGCCAGGCCTTTCATGAAGTAGGACCTGTACTCTAAGCAGCCCCATTTTACATATTAATACTTACAAAAGGGATAAGAGAGGCTAAGTAACTTGCCCAAGGCCCCCACAGCTGTTTTGTGCCAAAACTTGTGAACCACCACACTACAGTCATCAGTGCAATGGAAATGAAAAATAGTCATGAGATACCGTTTTACTCATGTGTTTTGGGGTGCTTGCCCTGTGCCTGATGGCCTCACCTTCAAATTTCCCAATTGCTGGGAAAGGGTCCTGCTGCCCACCCGAAACAGGCCTCCTTGCCTCCTGCTTTTCCACCTGGTACAGCCTCCACCAGCTCTTGCAGGGACAACAGCAGGGGCCCCCTGGCTGGCCCTGAGCCCAGTCCTGTCTTTGGATGCCATGTGCTCAATTCTAAGGGCAAGATGCCTGGTGGGGGCTCTGAACGTGACTGGGCTGACACTGAACTGAGCCTTCAGTGAGCCTTCTTGGCCATCCTGAGACCAGGGGAGCATCCTCAGCCCACTGGTCACCCATGCCCTCACCATGTCACGGCCCCTGCCCCTCCTCCTACTTGACCACACTGCCCATGGGGTACTGAACAACTGCAGACCAACTCAGTTACTTGTCCAAGGTCCTCCAGACTATGAGAGACTGAACTGGGGCTCAAATCCTGCCCAGACCTGGCTGCTGCTCAAAGGGCCCCTCCAGAAGCAGGGCCTGGAGGAGGAAACCTGACTGTCCTTTCCCCTTAGCTGGTCAAGGGCCACCTTGTTCAGCCCCACCTTTACTGTTCTCACTGGCCCAAACTCAGCCATGGTTACAGCTGCTGCCATCCCAGGCCCTGATGCCAGCCTTGCTCTGGCACATCCTATCCAGTGGGGCACATGCCCAGGAAAGGGATTATCACATCAAGGTCTTCAGATAACAGCCTGGTACACAGGGATATAATAGGGAGCCCTGCAGCAGGCACCCCACACCTCTCTGAAGGCAGCACCATGAACTTCCTCTGGCTTCTCTCCTACTGCGCCCTCCTGGGCACAGCCTTTGGTAAGTACCTGGGCAGGCAGAGGCCAGAAAGGCTGTCTCCCCTTCCACCCACTGTTGGAAGGGGTGCTGGCTCCACCAACCCCCAGATCAGCAAAGGGCAGCAGGGTCCCTGCTCCCAGTTCAGCCATGCATGGTTGGTGTGAGCCTGAGCGGGTCTTTCTCCCTCTCTGAGCCTCACATCTCTAGAATGCTGGGAAGACTGGACCACACCATCCAGTGTGAAGTCCCCAGGGTGGAGGTGGACCTTCCTATGTGTGAGGAGGGTGGACCCTGTTCAAGGAGGGGTAGCGGTTCCAGAGGGCCAGAAAGTTCTGTGAAGAGTTAGTGGCTCCCAAGCAGGCTCAGATGATGAGCAAGTGGGTGGGTGTGGCTTGGCCCTCGTCAGCTCTTTCAGGCCCTGAACCAGCCCTTTTAAACTTTTAAACTTGTGTGTCAGGAACAGAGTAAGTTCCTGCTTTGCCTTAGTAGTCAAAACATCTTTCAGCTTTATTATATACCAACTCTGTGAGGTTGCCAACTGTAAGATCCCCATTTTGCTGATGGGAAAACAGACTCGGAGTGAGTAAGTGGGTGGTGTGATAGGGCTGGGTTCAAACCCACAGAGCCCAGCCTCTTAGCCCATGCTCTGGCGCTGCCGCCACGTTGCACTCGGTCTGCTGGGCCTGAGACTCACATTGGCCTGTGCTGTCCCTGGGGTATTCCTGGAGCCATGGGTCCTGGGTAAGACCTTGGCCTCCACTCCTCACCCCATCCTCCCTCCTCAGGCTGCGGGGTCCCCGCCATCCAACCTGTGCTAAGCGGCCTCTCCAGGATTGTCAACGGGGAAGAAGCTGTCCCCGGCTCCTGGCCCTGGCAGGTGTCCCTGCAGGTGAGCGGGGTTCTGTGTGTGAAGGGAGAGGCACTGGGGGGTCTGCTGGGCAGGGGGGCGCTGCCCAGGTCAGTGCTGCTGGTGTCCAGCAAGCGCTGACCCTCCCCGTCTTCCTCCAGGACAAGACCGGCTTCCACTTCTGCGGGGGCTCCCTCATCAACAAAAACTGGGTGGTCACCGCCGCCCACTGCGGTGTCACGTGAGGGCCCAGGGTCCCCAGGAAACCCTTTGGGGTGGTTTTTCCAGCACTGAGATCTTGCCCTTTAATGCCATTTCCCAATTTCTTTTTGTTTGTTTCTTTTCCCCCGGGGTCTCCTTCTCTCCCAGGCGAGGGTCTCCCCTGGAGCGGAGGACAGGCTGCCCCTAGCCAAGCTGGACCACCAGTAGGCTTC
>NW_011494867.1:1920602-1924497 GCF_000754665.1 Bison bison bison
GCCAGGCTGGCCCCCCAGTGGGCTTCGAGCCCCAACCCCGAGGTTCTCACCTGCCTGCCCCGAGGCTGCTCTGCATGCTCGGCAGCCTGAGCTGTGGCTTCCACGTCCAGGCGCCTGCCTCCCAGGTTCTAATTTTGAGATGTGCAGCAAATCCAGGTCCTGCTGGTCTCCTGGGGTCGCAGGGAAAACACTGGGCAAGCGAGACTGCACAGTGGAGATTCCGAGCTTCAAGCTCCAACCCACACCACACCCCTGTGAGCACACGCACAAAGACACGCAGACGCCCACACACGTGTGCCCCAATGCACACACACACTCCGTGCCCCACCTACCCGCCTCCAGCGGGAACCTCTCTTTTTCTCTGGCTCTCTGCAGAACCTCTGATGTGGTAGTGGCTGGGGAGTTTGACCAAGGCTCAAGCTCTGAGAACATCCAGAAGCTGAAGATTGCCAAGGTATGGTGGCCCCCCCGGGTCGTCCAGGTGTGACCCCAGGTAGGGTGGTCCCTCGGGAGTGGCCGCCCACACTAAGTCCCAGACACTCCAGCTCCCCTGGTTACCCTGATACCCCATCATGATGGAGCAAAGCAGAAGGCCAGGTGTGCGAGACTTCAGGAAGGGAAGGTCTGCACCTTGAGCCTGGGCTGGGGTTCCTGGGGTCACAGGAGGAGCTGCCGAATGGAGCAGGCTGTCGTCCAGGGAGGGGCGCTGATGCCACGAGGGGTCTCCCAGCGCCTTCTCCCCAGACCCCAATGGCGGCTATTTGTCTCCCCCCGCCCCGCCCCCCACACAGGTTTTCAAGAACTCCAACTAACAACTCGTTAACCATCCGCAATGACATCACCCTGCTGAAGCTGTCCACGGCTGCAAGCTTCTCCCAGACTGTGTCTGCCGTGTGCCTGCCCAGCGCCAGCGACAACTTCGCTGCCGGGACGACGTGCGTCACCACAGGCTGGGGCCTGACCCGATACACCAGTGAGTGAGGGGTGACCACGGTGGGCTGGCGGGGAGGTGGGGAGCACGGTCGCTGACTACCCACCCTGCCCTTCCAGATGCCAACACCCCTGACCGGCTGCAGCAGGCGTCCCTGCCCCTCCTGTCCAACACCAACTGCAAGAAATACTGGGGCACTAAGATCAAAGATGCCATGATCTGTGCGGGCGCCAGCGGTGTCTCCTCTTGCATGGTAGGGCCTCCCAGCCTCGGTGGGGTTCAGGCCAAGGGCTTGGGCAAAGACGGAGGAAATGGAAGCCGTCGGCAGCCCTCTTTCAGGGCCTGCCATTCTCTTCTGGGGCATCCCTGCCAGAGTAGTTGGGAAGACAGAGCTCCTGGAGAACCCCCGTGACCTCAGCAGAGGGGTACTAGAGCAGGGGCCTCTGTCCTCAGAGCTGCCATGTTACAAGATGCCCTTGATATCTGCATCTGAGCAGTGGCACCTCCTGACCTGTGCAGTGCACAGCCTGGGCAGCAGAGCATGGCGGCCCTAAAGGCTCCCGAAGGGGCCTGGCAGACCTTCCTCTCTCCCTGTGGCCCCGTGGGCAGGACCACCTGTACTTTCCTCCTGTCAATCAAACCTGCTCTATTGAGCCTGTTATAGGACCCCAGGGGGTGACCCAGACTTCCAGGGGCACAAACCACAGGAGCTGCTGAAGTTTCTTTCACAATCCTTCTAATATGCATGTGCTGAGCTTCCACTGGCTGTCCGGCCTGGGACTGGGTGCTGGGAACAACATTCACGAGTCTCTGGGCTGCCAGCTCCAAGCCCCCCACTCCCTGTCCTGCAGGGCGACTCTGGCGGCCCCCTGGTCTGCAAGAAGAATGGAGCCTGGACCCTGGTGGGCATCGTGTCCTGGGGCAGCAGCACGTGCTCCACATCCACCCCTGGCGTGTACGCCCGCGTCACTGCTCTCGTCAACTGGGTGCAACAGACCCTGGCCGCCAACTGAGCCCCCAGCCTCGCACTAGCCTCCCTGCCAACCTTGCTCCTACACAGCCTCAATAAACCGGTGGAAGACATGTTGACAGTGTCTGTGTCCTGTGCTGGGGTTTCTGGGAGTTCATTCTTCTCCTGAACTTGGACCTTCACTGAACCAGGTGGCAGGGGGTGTCCAGGAGGGCCCCTTGTTAGTCTGCCTCCCCCGAGTGGCCAGAATGGACACACACAGATGAGGGGGGACCTTGGCCTCCCGCCTCCCACTACGGGGTCCTCACCATCGACCCTTGGCTCCTTGTGCTCAAGGCCTGCCCTGAGGAGGGGGCACCTGGGGGTGGAGTCCGGTGCTGGCCCCACACACTTGTGACTCCAGGAAACCTTCCCAGGAGTGGCCCCAAGGGCTGTCTCTTTCCCAAGCCCACGCTGCAGTCAGGTGCTTCTCAGCCCAAGGTCTTCTGATAAGGAGGGGATGGCGAGGCAGGTTGCGATTGGTGGGCTGGGGCAATATATTGGGGGTCCCTTGGGCAGACCCCAATTCCCCTGCTGAGCCATACACCATGGCCCTTCTCTGGGTTGTCCTTGGCTTCTTCCTCTTTGGCAGCAGCTTCGGTAAGTGCAGGGCTCAGGCAGGCCTGGCAGCCCCAGGTCAAGCCTCACCCCCGCCCTGGCCCTCAGCCCCAGAAGCAGGGGACGGGAGGGTCCAAGTCCTTGTACCTTGAACCACCCCTGCCGCCCGTCCCTCTGGGTGCCCCTCTGACCCTCCTTGGGCACCTACGCCTGGCTCCCCACTCCTCTGCTGGGCCTGGGCCCCCCCGCCACCTGGAGGTCCCTTGGACTTCTGATCTGGTCTCCTCCATTCGCTCAGAAGCCTTGGGGTGGGGACTCCTCTACCCTCCAAACATGCCACCAAGCCATGTGAATTCTGCCTCAGGAATGTTCCCCAGGTCCATCCATCTTGCCCAGTCTGCCCACCCTCTGGGTTTGGACACACTCCTGGGTTGGTGCCACCCCACCTATGGTACTTGTTCAGTTGCTAAGTCGTGTTTGACTCTTTGCTACCCCATGGACTGCAGCACACCAGGCTTCCCTGTCCTTCACCATCTCTCAGAATTTGCTCAAACTCATGTCCATTGAGTCGGTGATGCCATCCAACCATCTCATCCCCTGCCACGTCCTTCTCCTCCCACCTTCAATCTTTCCCAGCATCAGGGTCTTTTCCAATGAGTCAGTTCTTTGCCATCAGGTGGCCGAAGTACAAGGAAATACCCTCACAAATACCCTCACCCAAAGCTGCTCCCCCTGAAGACTCAGAGGCCATGAGAGCACCCAGGACTCACACAGGACATCCCAGCCTCTGGGAAAGGATCCTGGGCTCAGAGGGGACGGACACTCCCCTAAGAGCACACAGCAGGCTGGGGAGCCTGGGCCCCAACTGCAGAGACCCTCCACTTCAGGGACTGTCCACAAGAGCGCCTAAGGGCAGTTGTCAGCTAGCCGGGAGGGGGCTAAATGTCTTGCAGCAGACAAAACTCTGGGTGCCAGGATGCCGCGGAGGCCTGGAAGAGCTGCGTATGCACCCTGATCCCTCTTGAGGCACCATCTATAGACCAGCCGCCCTGTCTCTGCCCCTCAGGTTGCGGGGTCCCCGCCATCGACCCTGTGCTGAGTGGCCTCTCCAGGATTGTCAATGGGGAGGACGCTGTGCCCGGCTCCTGGCCCTGGCAGGTGTCCCTGCAGGTGAGGGGGGGCTGAGGAGGGGCAGGTTAGACAGAGGGGGCTGAGGTGGGAGAGGCAAGGCTGACTCTCTCCCACCCCCTCCCCAGACCAGCTCCGGCTTCCACTTCTGCGGGGGCTCCCTCATCAGTGAGGACTGGGTGGTCACCGCTGCCCACTGTGGGGTCAGGTGAGGCCCTACTTCACCTGCTCAAAGGGACCACATTTACCTCCCAGCCCCAAGTAGGCTC
>NW_011494867.1:1924688-1936384 GCF_000754665.1 Bison bison bison
CGGAGAAACTGAGGCCCAGGGAGAACAGGGGTGCCCCGGGGTCCCCGCACGACTGGGCAGCCCGGGTGGGCTCGCCTGCCTGGCACAGTGCCCAGGCCTCTGCGGGGGCAGCTGTGAGCCTGTGCTCCAACTGTGGCTTCCTTTCTAGGAAGGGTCACCTCGTGGTGGCCGGGGTGTCCGACCAGGGCTCCGAGGAGGAGGCCGGCCAGGTGCTGAGGGTCGCCGAGGTACTCACTGTGGGTGGGTGGTGTGGCTGGGGGAGTGCTGGGGGCGGGGAGGGGGGCGGGGGCTTGGGGGGGTCGTGGACTGAGGACCCTGACCAGCGGCTCCGCTTCACCCCGCCAGCACCTCTCTAGACCGACTTTCTGTTCTTCTCCTTCCCAAACACAGCTCCTTTGCAAACACTCAAGGCTGTTTTGCTCATTGTAGGAAAATGCAAACTATGTCACATGCCACTCTCCCCATTTGGTCTGTTAGGCCCCATCTGTGTTCCCTCAACACCCTTTGCACCCCCACCCCCCAACTGCACGCCTGCGCTCCCCTTGCCCGCGCCCCCGCGGCCTGCCCAGCCCCCGCCGTCCCGCGCAGGTCTTCGAACACCCGCAGTGGGACCTGCGCGCCGTGCGCAACGACGTGGCCCTGCTGAAGCTGGCGGCGCCCGCCCGCCTCTCCGCAGCCGTGGCCCCCGTCTGCCTGCCCAGCGCCGACACCAGCTTCCCCACGGGCTCCCTGTGCACCGTCACCGGCTGGGGCAAGACCCGGTACAACGGTGAGTGTCCGCGAGGACCGCTCAGGGCCCAGACTCCTTCTGTGCTTCCAGCTAAGTCCTGAGCACAATCGTAAATCACAACAATCAACCTTCCGTTTCTTTACTTAAAGAAAGCTAGAGTGAAGTCGCTCAGTCGTCTCCGACTCTTTGCGACCCCATCGACTGTAGCCCACCAGGCTCCTCTGTCCATGGGATTTTCCAGGCAAGAGTACTGGAGTGGGTAACCATTTCCTTCTCGAGATGATCTTCCCGACCCAGGGATTGAACCCAGGTCTCCCGCATTGTAGGCAGACGCTTTACCGTCTGACCCACCAGGGAAGTTCACTTAACCCTCTTAATTAAAAACCTATCAAGCAAAAATAAAAACGAACTTTAACAATATATATACCTGAACAGTTTCCGAAGAAACACCTAAGTTCCAGCACCTAAATGTCACCCCCCCTAATCTGCAGGGAGGTAGAGTGAGAAGGGTGGGTGTGGCCAGCACCCCTGAAGTCTGCGCTGGGAGCCCACAGTCCAGGCCTCTATCAGGCCCGAGCGCCCAGGTCTCCCCTCCCTCCCCGACTCCAGCCTCCTCAGGCTGAGTCGTGAGTTCCTCCACCGCCACAGCCTACCAGCTGGTCCTTTAACAGGACGCGAGCAGCCAAGAAAGGGCAGAACGGGGAGGTGCTCCCTCATGGGTCCCCCCAGGATCCCCAGGCAGAGGACTGGGGAGGAGGGATGGCCCCTCCGCCCACACGCAGGGCTCAGTGGGCCTGTGGCGCAGGGGCCCGGCAGGCAGGACTTGCCTGACCAACTGTGCTGGGAGTGCAGATGCACTGCCTGGTGTGGAACTGGAGAGGAACCACCTCCCAGACTCTTGGAAGGTGGCACTCAGCACTCACGACCGTTGTGACGGAGGAGGACCACGCCGCGGGAAGGCAGGGTTCCGGTGGGCGCTGGTCTCCTCTCCCTGGGCCCTGACCCCACGCCCTCTGTCCTTCTAGCCTTTGATACCCCTGACAAGCTGCAGCAGGCCACCCTGCCCATTCTGTCTAATGCCGACTGCAGAGAGTTCTGGGGCAGCAAGATCACCGACGTGATGATCTGTGCAGGGGCCAGCGGCATCTCCTCCTGCATGGTACTGCTTGCTACCCTGCCTGCCCTCACAGGTTCCCCCCTGGTCAGGCCAGGAGGGCTGTCCCCTCTGCCACGACCTCCTTACCCTCCTGCCCTGCCCAGTGCCCCAGTGAAGGCGTGGACCAGCACTATCAGAGGCCCCTGGTGAGAGCTGGTTCTGACCAGGTGTGGTATGGTGCTTCCAGAGGGATTAAATTTCATAGCAACTGCACAAGATGGACATTTCCATCCATTTTACAGGTGATGGGGAGGCTGAGAGGATCAGCCCCCGCCCCAGGCCACCCAGGAGTAGGGGGCAGAGCAGGGGCTGCCATCTGAGCAGGTCTGAGTGTCTGTGCACAATCTCTGGGCCCCTACTTGCCCTTGGTCTGCACCCCTTGGACTCGGCCAGGTCTAGGCACAGCGGGGCCCTGGCACCTTCTTTCTGGCTTGGACACAAGTCCTGTCTCCTCCTACAGGGCGACTCAGGTGGCCCCCTGGTCTGCAAGAAGAATGGAGCCTGGACCCTGGTGGGCATCGTGTCCTGGGGCAGCAGCCGGTGTAGCCCATTCTTACCTGGCGTGTATGCTCGGGTCACCAAGTTCATTCCCTGGATTCTTGAAGTTCTGGAGGCCAACTGAGCCTCTGCCCCACCCCAGCTCCCATCTGTGTAAAACCCAAATAAAACTGCTTGCATCTTCACCTCTGCGTGTTCACCGGGCTGGATGAAGGGTGGGAGGGTGGCCGCCTTTCCTGAGGACCCTCTGGAGTTCAGAGCTGAGAGGGCTGGCATATCGCCCAGCCCTATGCCCTTCTTCATGGAGATGAGGAGTGAGGCCCAGATTCACATGCACCATGGTGACAGCTGGTCCCCTCCCGGGAGGAGGGCACAACAACCCACTCCAGTGTTCTTGCCTGGAGAATCCCATGGACAGAGGAGCCTGGTGGGCTACAGTCCACAAAGAGTCAGACATGACTGAAGCGACTTAGCACGCACCGGTCCCCTACCTCCCAACTTGGAAGTCAAGTCTCAGTGTAATTCAGATGGAACACTTCTGGAGAAGTTCCACAAGCTGAAATTAAGAGCTCCTAAGGGCTAAGTTCTGGACAAGGGCTGCGAAAGAGGGTTTCTCTGCATGGAGTCCCATGTCCCCCAGGGGTGCCCTCTGCCTTTAGATGTGGGGGCCCCAGCAAGGCTCACTGGCTCCTGGAGCGGCTCCCACCCCTGTACCCGCCTTCCCCTCGGCTACTGCTGGGGACCAGGGTGGATTTCCATCAGACCTTGGCGCTGGCTGTGCCCTTGGCCACACGCGCACTGAGGCTTTCTGGCCGCAGGGCTCCGCCGGACGCTGCTCTTCAGCCTCCTTCCAGCAGCCCGGGCTCCCCGCCTCCTCTCCAGGCCCAGCCCTGCTCCCCCAGGCGTTTGTTTTCTTTTGAAGAGACCTACTTTCTCTTCGCCCTTCTCACAGCTTCAGCCTGAAACCCCCGGAAACCCCTCAACCCGGCAGCCCACCTGTGGCACACCCGCCTTCCCACCTGGCCTTCTTGCCTCTCATACCTCAGGAGGGTGCTTTTCATTTTAAATTTTATTTAAATGTAGACTATTAGTCAAATGATTGGAAAATCAATAATGAAAAATAGTTTCTTAGGGTTTTCTCCTGGTGCAGAGAACATACCCCCAGCCACGCTTGCCCTCTCGGGGGGACATGGCCCCCTCACTGGTCAGCCCAAGGGGTCCCCTGAGGCCGTGTGGGTGGTGAGGCCTGTGGACCCCAGCCTGGCCCCCCTGGGCCCACAGTGCGCTTAGTAGAGACCACTAGCCCTCATGGCCTCGGCTCTGCTGGGGCTCCGCCAGGAGGCCCGCCCCACCCCCTGGCCCGTCATAAATACACACGCTGCCCTGCGCAGTCTGGGCGCCTGGCCCCGCGCAGCGCGGCGGCTCTCCGGACCATGCCACCCTGCCCTCCTGCCCTTGCCCCTCCGTGGGCAGCACTCAGGCAGCGGCCAGCTGGCCCAGGACGCGGCGGAACTGCTGGGTGCTGTGGCCCAGCTCCTTGACCCGGTCCACCATGTCCTGGGCGGCGGCGGGTGACGGGTACTGCAGGGCAGCAGCTTTGGTGGTGGCCACGATGCCGCGCAGCAGCTCACACAGCAGGTTGCTGTAGTGGGTCACCTGGCTGCGCACGTCGGCCGCCTGGGCCTGCCGTGACAGCGTGTCCCCGATGAACACCAGCTTGTGCGCGCTGAGAATGACGAACTTGCTGTGTGCCACGAAGATCTTGGGTGGCTGGTTGGTGGCCACGGCGGTGAAGAAGGCGTCCACGGCGTTGGTCAGTGTGGTCAGGTTGGCCTCGCACTGCTCCAGGTAGAAGAGCAGCAGCTGCCGGTCTGAAGGCCCTAGGCCGCCTGGCCGCCCCGGCATCGCAGCCTGAGCCGGCGTCCAGCTGGCCAGGTCGTGCTCTATGGGCCGCGACACCTCTTGCTCCAGCCGCTCGAACTGCTTCAGCTGGCGGAGAGGGACAGCAGAATGAAAAGCAGGCCACAGAGCAAAGGGACAGAGCCCAGCGGGAGAGCGAGGGCCCCCGGTCAGAGTCCCACACTGGCCTCCCCGGCCCCACCCGCCCAGCCTGCCCTCAGACATTCTCCAGACGGCCTTCCCACTCATCTCAAGAGGTGGCAGGCCGTGTGTGCCACATCTTTGAAAAGACGGAAATGCTAGAGAGGGGGCCGGCTGAGTGGGGCAGGGTGAGGGGTGGCGGTCTCCTGGTTTGGATGCTGCTGTCCAGTCACCTCAGATGCCATCCCTGGGGGACTGGGAGAAGGGAACACACTTGACACTTTCTTTACAACTTCCCATCGATCTCTAAGTATTTCAAAATGAAAAGTTAAAAAAAAAATTCTCCTTAATGTATGCAATGTGAGAAGATTCAAATACACTAAACAGAAAAGACACTTATCACCTAGAGTAACATGCACCCTGAAATCTGTTAAATCTCTGGTGAAATATCCTTTTAGAACTATACACTGAAGTATTTGCAGATGAAACAATGTAAGGCCTTCACAACAATGTGGCAGACAAGTCGCTGCCCTGAGAATGACTGGGGCTGGGGAAGCCCGGGGCTCCTTTTCTCCAACCAGTTTACCTGGGGGGTTATTTTCTTCAATTTTATACATGTATTAAATCTCTCACAATGAAAATGTTAAGGAAAAACCAAAAGGTCATAGTATTTGCCTATTTCAGAAAAAATTCCCACCCATAACTAGTGAATATTCTACAAAGGCGTTTTCCTTTAAACACAAATAGTCCCTTTCCCTCTTGAATTAGAAAACTGGAGGACCTCCCTGGTGGCCCATGGTTAAGACTGCTTCCATTGCAGTGGTGCAGGTTTGATCTCTGGTCGGGAAACTAAGATCCTACAAACGGCCCTCCCTCCCCGCCCACAACCGCAGGAAAACATAAACACTGGGAACATACAGTGTACTATACGTACATATATTAAATATATATATATAGCCTACAATATATATTAAATATATACACATACTATAACCTACCTTTAACACCCAACAATAATGGGCCGTTTACTTCCTGTTAGTGAGTACACATAAGCCATGTGATGAAAATCCCCACCAGCAGCAGTTCTGGCCTGAGTGTTAGCGGTGGGGACTGACAAGTCCTCACCCCACGCTGGTTCTGACTGGGTGGCTGTGACCAGCCCTGCACAGACTCAGGTTTCAGGCTTTATTTAATTAGCAAACCAGTGTGACACTGACCCTTCCTGGCACTTGAAACCCTGACTTTCCCTTAGCCGTCTACTCCGTGAAACTCACTTGGTTCTCTTGTCCAGCGTGAGAATATGCTCATTTTTTGCGGCTCTATCTCCAGTGAGTCCTTTTCAATCTTTGACAGATTCTTAACAGCTACATCATATTCTACTGTCCGAATGGCCACACTTTATTCAGCCTACCCTCCACTGTAGGTATTTGGTGGTGGTGGGGTCTCCAGAGTTTCCACTGATGTGGATATGGAACAACAAATGCTCAACACATTTTATGTTCCTATGCCCCTCTCTTAGAAACTCAAGTTCTTTAGTTTCTCAGACACGCTCCTTTTATTTCAGCTTCTAGTAATTTATCTAAGTGACTGACCAGGTATGTGAAGAGATTTGTAGTCAGCACAGATTTGTTTACAAAAGTACCTCTGGGAACAAACTAAATGCCCACCAACACGAGTCTGGTTAAATAAATGCTGCAAGAGGACAGCAGAAGGCAGAGAAGAAAAAGCATATGTCCATCTCCTAAGTCAGTGGAGATTCCATTCACAGCCAGTCATTACCATCTATACCTTGACTGCACATGTTCTGTGTGCCCAGCACCTCCTAAGCATTATACATTGTTTACTCATTTAATTCTCACACTGACCCCAAGATGGGTATAACTATGTCCCCTACTCTGCAGCTGGGGAAACGTGGCTTTGAAAACCACACCCCAAGTCCTCGGTCTCAGGGTGAATCTGGTGGGCTCTCTCCTAGACCACCCTTCCCCATGCTCAAGGAATGGGAAATGAGGGAAACTTTCTGTGTGATATTTTCTGTGTTGATTTTTTACCAGACTGTATTTTAATTTTTAAAATCTTCATAATCAGAATAAAACCCCCTTTAAAAAAAAATCCCTTTCCTATTCTATGGAAACAAGCCAAAATATGAGGAAAATTCTACGTCCTCAGATAAACACAGCAGTGTTTTTCACGATAAGAAAAAACTGTGTACAAAGTAAACATTCAACTGTAACTGATGTAGGCTGACTTTAAAAACAATTTATGGTCAATATTTAATGCCACGGAAACGTCCTGAGATGAAAGCAGATGTAACTGTTTTCACTCACGTCTCAGCCACGGATGGAGGCCCCTTCCAAGGCCGGAGCAGGAATGGAAACCAGCCCCAGAGCCTGGCGACCGCCCCCGAGGGTGAGTGGCTTCTTTTTGCTTTCGCACTTCTCTGCGTGTACTAAGATACCTGCCACGATGACTGACAATAACCTACACAAATCCCGCTGACACATGGGACAGTTATGCGGGAGCGCAGGGCGGGGAGGGTCTGGGGAGCCCCGGAGGCTCAGCTCGCAAAACAGACTCTCAAGACGACGGTGCCAGGAGGCTGTGAGCCCGGGCGCCCTCACCTGCTGCAGCTCCAGCTGGCCCTTCCCCTGCCGCATGATGTTGCCCTTTTCCAGCAGCTCCTTCTGGGTTTTCTCGAACTCTTCCTTCCCCTGGAGGAGAGAGACAGGATGGAGCTGAGCCACAGCGCCCAGGCCAGGGGGTGCAGAGAGGCCAGCGGCCACCGGGGGCGCTGCGGCCACGTGCGGAGTGAGGACGGGGCTCGGGGCTCGGGGCTCGGACGGGGCGGGGCTCGGGGTGAGGCAGCAGGGCCCCGAGCCTCCCTCAGTCCCAGCCCTCAGGCCGGCACCCGCCACGCGGCCGCACCGGCGCATGGTGAGGACCGGGCGGGCGCCCACCACGCGGTCAGGCCCCGCCGCCCTGCCCCGCCCCGCCCCCACGGCGGGAACCACGTCCAGGCCGCCCCCTGGGGTACAGGGTCTGCCCGCCCACCCCTGACCGCTGTCCCTGGGACGCCCACTCGGCGGGCACCCGGGCCTCCACTCAAAGGCCCAGCTGGGCCCACCTTCCGTCACCTCGCTGCTTCCCCTCTCCTGCTAGGATCTTTGCTTTTGCTTGTTCTTCAGGATTCACCTCCCCAAACAGGACAAGGCGCAGGTGCCAGACAAGCCCTGCCCTTGTAGGTGATCGGCAGCCATCCCTGGGGGGGCACTGCAGGACCCCTGATGGTGCGGCCACATGGGTCCAAGGGCCTGAGACAGGGGGAGGGTGGGACTCCAGGGGCCCAGCTGGCCTGGAAAGTGAGGAGGGCACAGGGACTCACCAAGACTCTACCTTTGGCCATGAGAGCCTTCTGTGGGGGTCAGGGGCCCTCCCCAGGGCCCAGGCGCACCCACCTGCAGGTGCACGTAGTCATAGTCCTCCATCCAGCCCCCCTCGCTGTTCTCGTACTGCCCATCAGGAGAGTCCTGGGAGGTGAACTTGGGGGGCGAGGGCAGGGGCCGGGACTGGATGCTGCTGGCCTTGTCAGTGGGGTTGGGGTGCAGGGGGCCACCCCCCTCCGGCCCTGGGACAGAGGCCTTGGTCCGTCTGAAGAGCAGCGAGGCGTTGCCGTGCAGGAAGGAGGCCAGCTGCTTGGCGTCCTCCGGCACTGCCCGCGAGCAGGCCACCAGGCGGTCCAGATCTTCGGGGGTGGCCCCCAGGCCTCCCCGGCTGCTGTCGAGGGCCTGGCCATGGGCCACCAGCGTCTGGTACACGTCCTCCATCTTCTGCAGCTGCCGGCTCAGCTTGGCGTGCAGCGTGCGGTCGGAGGTGTGTGTGGCGTTGCCCACCGCGTTGCGGGCAAACTCTAGCAGCTCGTGGACGGCTGCGTGGACGGCGGCCACGGCGGCCCGCAGGTCCACAGCTGGAGGCTCCTGAGGCTCAGGGGGCCCACGCCGGCCCCCGCACCCACCTACGCTGCCTGCCAGGTCCAAGAGGTGGGCCACGGTGGCACTCACGCCCTGCTGCAGGCGGGCCAGGGCCTCCACGGCCACCTCCAGCTCCAGGGGTTCACGGCCCGGCACCGCTGCCTCCAGGGAGGAGGCCGACTGGCTGCTGCGGGTGCTGCCGGTGCTCGAGGCTGACAGGCGCTTGGCATCGGCCGGGGCCTCCCGCTCGGCCGCAGGGGGCACCGAGTACACGCCGGCATCCGCTGTGCCACTGCTGGCCACCTCGGGGGGCAGGAGCCGCTCCCGGGGCACGTCGTAGAGGGCACCGGGGCCAGGCCGTCGCAAGCCGGGGGGCACGTCGTAGAGGTCGGGGGCCGGGGGCGGCACGTCATACACGTCCTCGGCCGGCGGGGAGTCCGGAGGGGGCACGGCCAGGACCAGTGGGTGGCGGGTCGGGTCAAAGGGCTTGGCCTTGGTGAAGGCGGGGGGCACGTCGTAGGTCTCCTCACGCAGCAGGGGGCCGTCAGGCACGTCCTTGCTCACCGAGGGAGGGACATCGTACACCTGAGGGCCGAGAAGCGGTCACGGCTGCCCGTCCACCTGCCCCCATGCCCCACCACCCCCCCGGACGTGCGGGTGGACCCAGGCATCTGTGCACACACAGCCCGGCGCTCGAACACCGAGATTCTTCTTCCTGCAGGTTACGCTTCAGAGCCCGACTCTGTGGCCAGCTGCTGCTGCTAAGTCACTTCAGTTGTGTCCGACTCTGTGTGACCCCATAGATGGCAGCCCACCAGGCTTCCCTGTCCCTGGGATTCTCCAGGCAAGAACACTGGAGTGGGTTGCCATTTCCTTCTCCAATGCATGAAAGTGAAAAGGGAAAGTGAAGTTGCTCAGTCGTATCCGACTCTTAGCGACCCCATGGACTGCAGCCTACCAGGCTCCTCCATCCCTGGGATTTTCCAGGCAAGAGTACTGGAGTGGGGTGCCATTGCATTCTCTGGGGCCAGACCAGAGCTCAAAATCCCAGCCCCACCACTTACTAGCTGTGTGACCTCAGGTGCTGGGTGCACCTCTCTGTGCCTGTCCGCTTGCCTATGAGAGAACGCCCTCACGGGTTTATTGTGAGAACTACACGATTTAATTCTCTGTATAACTGCAAACACTCAGGGAGAGGTCAGCTATTGCACCATTACCACCCCCACCATCAGCACCACCACCACGGGGGTATTCTCTACTCTTTCTCTACTCTTAGTCTCTCGGTTGTATCCGACTCTTTGTGACCCCATGGATTGTAGCCCTCCAGGCTCCTCTGTCCCTGGGATTCTCCAGGCAAGGATACTCGAGTGGGTTGCCATGCCGTCCTCCAGGGGATCTTCCTGACCCAGGGATCCAACCTGCACCTCTTACGTCTCCTGTATTGGCAGGCAGGTTCTTTACGGCAGATATTAATAGGTGGCTGAGCCACCTGCATGCTGTACTCAGGGTGCTGACGCCCTGGTTTGTCCAGGACAGTCCTGGTTTGCGCCCGAGGCCCCTTCTAATTATTCATCCTCCCCCTCCCACTCTGAGAAGAATCCTGATTCGGATGGTCCATTCTGTGGTCCCCCTGCTATCCCATGTGACCCTCTCAAGAACCTCCTGGAGAATGCCCTGCAGGGGAGGGATCCTTTCCCTGATGAGGAAGCCGAGGCTCCGAGGGGCACCTGGTTTCCACCCGTCACAGAGGTCCTGGAGGCAGGTCTCTGGAGACCCCTGCTCTGCAGGTCCCTGCTGCAGGGAGCACACAGTCACACCCAGCACCCTGTGCAGCCGCAGCATCCCCTCCGTGCTCACCGCGTGGTGGCTGGCCGGCGGCAGGCCCTTCTCCACACTGGGGGGCACGTCGTACACGTCCAGCGAGGGGTCCCGGCCGTTGGGACCCTTGACAGCCATGGGGGGCGTGTCGTATACCTGAGGGCAGGAGAGGTGCAGTAATGCAGGGGCCAGGGCCACCAGAGGGCAGGGAGGGGGACCCCAAGCTGCACCCCAGGGACCCCCCTGGCTGGGCCTGGACAGCACAGCGCCCTGGGCAGGGGGAGGACAGGACCCCACCAGCAGCCCGGACACCCACCTCCTGGCTGCACTGGCCGGGCAGCAGCCCACGCACGGGGGGCACATCGTAGATATCCTGGGGCCCGGGGGCCAGCAGGTGGCGCGGGATGTCATACTCGTCCTGCTCGGGCGGGGGGGCCTCAAACACGTAGCCCTGCCCCACACGGGTGGGCACCACCACCTGCAGGCAGATGGCCGACCGTCACCTCCAGCCCTGAGACCAGCCTCCACAACCCCCTCGGGGAAAAGCCACTGCCTGACGTGAGCAGGACACACACGAGGGGCCCCCAGAGCCGAGGGTGTGCGCGTCCCTCGTAGTCCTTGCCTTCCCGTCAATGAAACAGCGCGTGAGGACTACAAGGATCCCACTGTAGGCTGAGAGCCATCTGGTGTGGCAGGACACGGGAGCGGAGTCCACAGCCCAGTGACTCACAAGGTTCCAGAGGTGTGTACACGTGGGCTGAGGAGGGGGCCGCCCCTACCCAGGGTGCCCCTGCCGACGGCGCCTCCCAGCTGCACCGTCCACCCATGGCCTGCCCACGGGGCTGTCCCCACCGGAGGGCCTGGCAGCCACTTTCTGGCTCCAGACTATGGGGGTGGTGGTGCCAGGCGGGAGGAGGAGGAGGCCTGCAGGCGATCCCAGAGGTCAGGGCCTGGGGCCTCCCTGCCCTCCTCGTCCCCCACACCCTTGGGGGATTCCTGGGAAGGGGGCCACTGAGAACTCCCAGCGCCCAGAGCCAGTTCTATCCCAAACAGCAGGACAGACGCTGTTCTGGCAAGTTGCGTGTGGGTGTGAGGAACGATGGAGACCGGAACCAGGACCCCTGCTCCCCACAGCACCACCCCCCCGGGGGCTGCAGAGACCACCTTCCACGCACCCAAAAGGACAGGGCCTCAGCGGGGAAGTCTCCCCTCCCAGTGCCCTTCCCTGGGCTAGCTGGTGGGCAGGGCTGGGTGGGCAGCCTTGCCCTGCGGAGCACTGGCCCTGCGGGACTGGAGGGCCCCGGATCTGCTGACCGGGTAGGGGCACACCCCCACACAGCTCCCAGCTCAGCCCTCTCGACAAAACGCCCTTCTGTCCCCTAATCAAACGGGAAGTCCGGGACGCGGTGACTCATGCGCTCCCCACACACGTCCCTGGGGACCGCGGGGCGGAGGCAGGCCTGCCCCGGTGCTCAGGCCCCAGAGC
>NW_011494867.1:1937251-1939419 GCF_000754665.1 Bison bison bison
GCAGAGGCCGAGAAAACACACCCAACAGCCACGGCCAGACACACACCCACACCACGGACCAGGCAGGTGCCGCAGGGAACCGTCAGGAGACAGAAGTGAGGCTGAAGGCTCCCAAGACCCTGGGACCCAGCAAGCGCCCTGCTGCCTTCTGTCCCAGCCGACCACTGCTGGGCAGCCTGTCCCTGTTCTGGGCAATGGGCGTCACCCCACGCAACCCAGGCCAGCCCGTCTGGCACCTCTGGCCCCAGCCCTACCTAAGAGCCTCAGCTTTCTGCTCTGGGGTGCTGAGGGACGGAAGCCCAGGCCTGACGTGGGTCCCCCCCCTCCTGAGGAGCGAGGCTGAGCTGCGTCTGTAGCTGTGACCCAGATGCGCTCCCCCAGGACTGGCCTCCTCCTCTGGGGCCCCCCGGCTTCTGCCCTCAGCTTCCTAAGCCATGCCACAGCCCCAAAGGGTGCTGACTCCCGAGGTGGCCCTGGCCTGCCCCGAGCCACAGGGGCACCGCCCTGCTCCAGGCTGCAGGCAGGTGGCTGTTCCTGGGCGCCCACCTCATCACTCGCCTTCTGTTTCCCTGGACCGAAGGCCCCACCAACACTCTGCAGGGTCCCCCTCAGTCCAGCCAACCTCCAGCCCTAGAGCCAGGGGCCGCAGTTTCCCAGGCTTCTAAAAGCACAGCCTGAAATGTGGGCACAGATACACACTGCAGGATGTTTACAGTCTTGCAGTTTGTTACAGAGACACTCGCCATCAGAAACCCCTTGGAGCCTGTCCCCCAAAGAGGGGGTGACAAGCAAAACTGGGGGCAGTTGTAATCACGCTTAGGGACCCAAGAAGATGCTTCTGGTATCTAATGCCAGATTTGTAACCTCAAAGGCGAAAGTCTGTACCAATCTGTGCAAGACGAGTAGTTCACTAGACAAAATATGCTGAAATCCCCCAGCAAGCCCGTCTTGACTGGGGAAGCTCCTCTCTAGGCGTTCTCATACATTTTATGCACCTGCCCGTGACAAGCAAGCACGGCTTTCACGACTATGAAATAAAAGCAGATGCAATCAAGGCTGCCCAGGCCAGGAGCGGCGAGGCTTCTCAGGGGAGGGAGAGGTTCCTGGACACAGAGCCTTACTTCCTGGGCCCCCAGCCAGGTCGGGGCCCTTGGGGACACCGGCTCTGGGCAATCCCCGCAGTGGGCACACGGGGGGAGCTTGCCAGCCAGGGGAACCCAGAGAGCAGTCTACAAGCAAGCCGCATGCACGGGAGGGAAATAGGACCCACAGCTGAATGTGGGCCCGAGTCCACAGCCCACAGTGGGGCCCGCTGTGCCTCTGGGTTGGGGGCTTCCACCATGTCTGACCTCAAAGCTGTGCCAGGACAGGCCTGCCTGCAGAGGCTTGGAAAGGAGAGGGCAGGCGGGGAGGGCGCCTGCCCGGGGAGTCTGTGGAATGGAGCTGTGTGGGTGTGCGCGGGGGACTCTGGCCTGTCCCCAGGCTCACCAGCCAGTTACCGCCTCCCCCGCCCCGAGCCACGGTGCAGCAGTCTGGGCCGCCCCAGCCCAGCCCCCAGCCTATCCAGCCAGGCGGCGGAAGGAGCAAGCAGAGACAAGGGGCATCCGCCCAGGCCTCCCGGCTGCCAAGCTCTGCCTGTGGCAGGGCCAGGGCAACACACACGCTGGACCACTGCCCGGCTGGCATCTTGGCCCTGGGCCGGCAGAGCACAGAGGCCCAGTGCCATGAGGAGAGTGTCCTCAGATGGGCGGCTCTGGGCAAGACATGCACTCCAGTCCTGCTCCTTCCACGGCAGACGGCCTGGGGTGAGGGGTGCATGGGCAGGTCGGGGTGCTGCTGGGGTGTGGGCTCCTGCCTCCCGTGGGCAACAGCCCGCCAGGGACTTGGAACGAGAGGCCCTCTCAGGGAGACCATACGGTCCAGCAGGCAGTGTCTGCCCCTCAGTCCAGGAGTCACGGGCAGGTCACCCTGCGGCTTCCGCAGCTCACTGCCACGGCCCGGGAGATGGTCGGGTGCCTGGGGGACGAGCTCACCGCCGAGGGGCCCCTGGGTGCCCTGGGCACTAGCTGGCAGGCCTCCCCCAGCCCCTCCTCTGTGCCCTGCCGGCTGGCTCTGTGGGCCCTGGGCGAGGTGGCAGAGCAGCCGCAGACCCCGACAGTCTCGGAGGC
>NW_011494867.1:1939519-1940338 GCF_000754665.1 Bison bison bison
CACCCTCACTGTGCTACTGGGCAGAGAAGAGTCACCGCCAGCCAGTGCATCCCTCTGGGATCCTGGCCACTCCAGCCTCGCGCTCCATACTCCAATTACCCCCATCAAGCGCCTCCACTCCCCTTTCCTGGGCTCCCTGTGTCCTCCCTTCTGCGCAGAATGGCTTTACCCGGACACGGTTGGGCAGGTCATTCCCATCCCAAATCCTCTGTCCTCAGGAGGGTACCAGGCTCCCAGGGTCCTGGCCTACTCTCAGGCCTCCTGGGCCAGCTCCAACTGCCACGCCAGTCTTGGACAAGCTGTGTCGTCTGCCGGGGACACCCTCCCATTGGGTCTTGTCAGCTGAAGGCCACCCCACTGCCCAAGACCAGCTCCATGTCTTCTCCTGGGCAGCTCACTCTGACACCAGAAGACAGGTAAATCACTCGGCACTCACCTCCCACCGTGACCCCAGACCAAACATGGAGCCACTACAGGAAGCCCCGTGGTCCCAAAGATCACTGGCTGGGCCCTACTGCGTCCAGTAATCAGGCCTGGGCGAGACCCCCTGGAAGGGCCGCGTGATCTCCCAGGAGGCCTTACCTTGGCTGGTGGCTTCGTCCCCTCCCAGTGCCGTGCGTCCATGGAGGGCGGCACCTGGTAGACGTCCTGGGCGGGGCTGCCCGGCCCCGGGGGCACCTGGTAGAGGTCGGGGGCTGGGCTGGGGAACGGGTGATGAGGCATCTGCTTGGAGAAGGCGGAGGTCTGCTTGGCCGGCGGGGACTGGAACTGGGGGCTGGGCCCGGGGGCCTGGTAGAGGCCTTGCTGAGTCTTGCTGGG
>NW_011494867.1:1940438-1942933 GCF_000754665.1 Bison bison bison
GGTGGGCACCAGGTAGACGCCGTCCGGCTGGGGCGGGAAGGTGGCCGACAGCATGGGCGTGTACGGGGCCGCGGGGGCCAGGAGGCTGGGCTGGGGCGGACTGGGTGCCGCCGGCTTCTTGTCATGCATGCCCACCAGGATCTTGAGGCGGTTCCCGGGCACGATGCCTTGCCGGCCATGGAGCGAACAGAGCCACCAGCCGCCTAGGCCCTGTGTGTCCCGCTCCAGCACCGTCATGATGTCGCCCTTGCGGAAGGAGAGCTCGTCCGGGGACTCGGCCACGTTGTCGTAGAGGGCTTTGGCCAGCACGTTCTAGGGAGAGGACATGGGGAGTGAGGGCAGAGGTGGTGCTGGGCACCTGCGGCCCGCCCGGCTCCCATCCCCTCCGGGACTGGGGAGGCACGTGGCTCTGGCACCGAGGCAGAACTACACAGGGTTTGGCGGGATCCCTGCGCCTCTGTGCCCACCGCCCCTGGCAGAACAGCCCCGCTGATGCTGGCGCTTCTTCAAACGTGCCTGCAGAGTGCCTCAAAACCCTGGCGACTGCAGCCTCCACCCACACTCCAGGATGGCACCCAAGCCTCTGAAAAAAAAACAACAACCAAATACTCCTGGAGTCACGCTACAGGCTAGACCCAAGGCTGGGGAAGGCAGCGATCATGACAGTAATAGCCACCACGTCCTGCAGAGAAAACAGGATGCACACCCTGCCTGCTTCCCCGCCGGCGCAATCAGCCAGGAGGGAGAGACCAGACGACACACAGGGGCAAAACGGTCGTCGTCGGCAGAGCACACGCCATCTATGTAAAGAGCCCAGCAAGCACGAGGGGCCGACCTCATGGCAAAGACTCAGCAGATAACAGAAGCTGCAAGTTATCTAAGAGTTAGGCAAGCACAGACCCCAGGAAACCTCGGAGGAAGAAAATGCACCAACTGGGCCAAGCTTAGTTAAAATGTTACAACTGCAATAAAAATGCCAGCAGAATTTTGGGGGGGAGGGAAGTCAATCAAAGACAAAGAACCTTCCTAGAATTAAGTGGAGAAATAGAGATCGGCAAATAGGCAGGTTGGTTCTGAAAATGGAAGGCAAAGAGGCACTGCATTCCTGCCATGAGGACGGGTCATGACTCCAGACCACGACTGGGAACCCCGCAGCGATGGCGAGGGCAGGACCACAACCCACATGCTCACGCACCGTGGGAAGAAAGGTCCATGTGGACACTTGCCTCACGTTACAAAGACCCGCCTGTGAGAGGCACGAGCTTAGAGGTGACAGAAGGAAACAGTGTGGAGACTATCTCTGGGACTTTGGGCTGGAAAAATTATAAAACAAAACCCACAAAGAAAGACCACAAAAGCGCCAAATCTAAGGTAACAACAACAGGAGCAAAGACGGATTCAAGCTCACAGATGTGAACGGTTTCAGCTGGATGGGTGAATCACAGAAAGCTGACAGGGTGGCAGGCTGCCAATGACAAGCCGATCAAATCTGGAGTCTGGAGGGGCTCCGACACATAAGCAGCGAGAAGGCAAGAACACCAACAGAAAACCCACAAAACGCAGAGTTCTCTGAAAGGGAAAGCAGACTGGCCAAGACAGCCACAGAGGACTCGCAGGGCTCCCGCTGGTGAAGCAGGACACGTTCTTGATTCCGCTCTGAGCTCTGGCAGGGCCCGGGGGCTGGTGAGGAACACTAGCCATGCCTTCCTGAGTTACGGCTGCAAACAGGCGCTCTGTGGCCCCGAACGCTTTATGCAGATGTCACAGGCACCTACGGAACAACTCTACGTGTTTTTCTCAGATACTCGTCCAAGGGGATTCCAGACACGTTACATTAGCGTGGGTGCCTCTGGAGGAGGGACAGGAACGAGCCAGGCATCGGGAATAAGTAGGGAAAATACAGCAAAACGGGAAGGCATCCCATAAGGCTGAGGAAGGCCGCAGAAGGGCAGCACTGTCCCCCCCAGCCCCGCTCTTTACTCCAGTAATTCCCCTTAGCTCTCACAGCCACCCCAGAACTGCTGACTTGGGGCGCTGCTCTGTTCTCTGTGAGTCAGCCCCCCCGGAGCGAGGACAACGCTCCATGCAGAGGCCCCACGGCCCAGCGGCCTGTGCAGGCCTTGGAGTCACACGGAAGGACCCCAGTCCTGGCAGACAGCGTGCCGACAGGCCCAGAACCTCCCTGAAGACAGAGAACCAGGAAGAGGACCTGGTTTCAGTCCTCGGCCCGCTGCATGTGCAGGGGCAGGGCCCAGAGGTGCCCCAGGGGCCCGGCGGGAGGGCCATGGCCAGCCTGGCCACAGTGGGCAGGGTGAGGCAGCGGGCAGAGGCGAGACAGGAGGCAGGACGAGGCAGCGAGCAGGGGCAGCAGGCAGGGGGTAGGCGGCGGGCAGAGAGAGGTGGCAGGCAGCGGGGAGGCAGGGGCAAGGCAGCAGGCAGGGGCGAGGCAGCGGGCAGGAGGGAGGCAGCGGGCAGGAAGGAGGCAGCAGGCAAGG
>NW_011494867.1:1943298-1944380 GCF_000754665.1 Bison bison bison
GCTCTTCCGATCTGAGCAAAGCTGGCTCCTGCTGAGAGGGCTGGGGCGGCTGCAGCCTCCGGGGTGGCAAAGAGCTTGGCGGGGCACAGCAGAGGCTCAGGCCTCGCCGAGAGGGAGGCCAGGCCTGCGCCAGGCCAGCTGGGCACCAACCCCTCCTCTGCGTCTCCTGAGGCCTGAAGAGTCAGAGCCTGCTCTGGACCTGCCTTGGCAGTGGGATCCGGAGCGGGACCACCCGCGTCCGCGTCCGCTGGGGCCTACGTCTCGTTCCCTGGATTCATCCGCGGGCAGAGAAGAGAGAGGATGGGGTCTCTCCCACCTCCACGTTGGCCTCGGGGGCCAGAAAGAGCCCCTCTGAGCCCTGGCATGCTGAGGACTTGGGGGAGGACATGGTGTCTAGGCGGCCGGCCGGGCAGGCGGCCCCAGGACCGCACGCTCAGACTCCAGGTGCAGTGTCGGGGGGAGTGCACCCCTGCAGAGCCGGAGGCCGGGAAGCAGGGAGCCATGGGGGACGAGGCCCGGGAAGGTCAGCCCTGGCGGGGAGGTCAGCCCTGGCGTGGAGGTCAGCCCTGGCGTGGAGCAGAGGCCCACCCGCACTGAGGGCAGCACCGGGGTCCGGGCCCCGCACGGCACTCTCTGCAGCTCGTTAGACCAGGTCAGTTATGAACACAAGAGGCCTACGTGAGTCCTCAATAAAAGTCACTCGAACTTGAAAAACGGGGAGAGGATAATGTCTGAGACGATGAAAGGATGCTTTTTCCTCATTTTTCAGAAATTTAAAATTTGTATTTAATAAGCATTTTTTGGTTTGGGGGCTGAAAACACACACGTCTTGACCACCTCCTGGGCTCCACAGCAGGATGGGATGGCCCAGGTGAGGTGGGTTAGAGGGCAGAGGCCTGGGAGGAGCCCCGCAGCTCGCTGATCCCCGGGTCCCAGCCCCGCGGCCTGCAGGAAGAGCAAGTTTTCCAAATATGGTCTGCAGTCCTCCTGACAGAGCACACTCCGATTCCGTCAGGGGGGGCGGGACGCCCAGCCCACCCTCCCTCAGTGAGTGACCCCAGAACACGGAGCCACCCGGTTGG
>NW_011494867.1:1944513-1945238 GCF_000754665.1 Bison bison bison
CCAGGGCCAGGGCCAGTGGGAAAGGGGGACAGGGTGAGAGGAATCCCCCGGGGCCCAGGAGGGCACCCAGGGAGCTACCGGGGCCACTGCACCCAGGGAGGCCCAGTTACAGGCGGTGTGAGCGCGTGGAGCAGTCGGGCCCGATCCTGCGGTGACCGTACAGTCTGGGGAGGCCCGAGCTGGGCTGTGCAGCGCCTCTCGGGTGGGCACACGGCAGCAGGCGCCTGGCACCGGGAGCGCCTCAGCCTGTGTCAGCTGGTGCCCCCTGCCCCATCCCGAGCCCCAGGGGTGGGCTCGCCACGGTCCAGGCACTACTGTGCGCCAGCTGGCCGGGCACCACCCCGGGGCCTCCCAGCCACTCCAGCTGCTCCTCATGCCCCCCCTCCCGGGTCTGAGCAGCAGCACCAAGACCCACCTGGGTCTGCCCTCTGCCCACTGCTGGGGACCCCGAGCAGGCTCCGCGGCCTCTCTGAGCACCCGGATCCCTTGCGCTCAGAGGGCGAGCCTAGTTTCCCAGGACGCTGCTTCTGTTTAATGAGAGGCTCGCCTGGCCAGGTGCTGGGCCAGCCTCAGAAAGGCAGTGCAAGCCTAGCTCAACCAAGAAGACACACCACGGTTTGCCAGGACAGGGCGAGGACTGGGACACAAAACTAACGCGCCAGGGCCGCCTCACAGGGATCGGGCTGAGGGCCTCCCCGAGAGGGACACCTCAGGCGACTCATGAA
>NW_011494867.1:1945683-1950191 GCF_000754665.1 Bison bison bison
ACCGCCAGGCCTCATGAGCCCCAGGGGTGCACAGCTGGTTCCCGGGAGGGTACAGCACCCGGCGCGCCAGCCTCCATCACTGCCGGGCCTCGCGAGCCCCAGGGGCACACAGCCTGGCCCTGGGAGGGCATAGCACCCAGCCCACCAGCCTCCATCACTGCTGGGCTTCAAGAGCCCCAGGGGTGCACAGCCGGGCCCCAGGGGGGCACAGCACCTAGCCCACCAGCCTCCATCACTGCCGGGCCTCATGAGCACCAGGGGTGCACAGACAGGCCCCAGGAGGGTACAGCACCCAGCCCACCAGCCTCCATCACTGCTGGGCCTCGCGAGCCCCAGGGGTGCACAGCCAGGCCCCGGGGAGGCACAGCACCCGGCCTGCCAGCCTCCATCACTGCCAGGCTTCACGAGCCCCAGGGGCGCATAGCCGGGTCCCCGGGAGGGCACAGCACAGGGGCCCACCCGCGTCCAGGCACCACGCAGACGGCAGCTGCCCCGCCCGCACCTCTGACCCCTTGCTCCTGACCTGGGGAGCCCCTCGCTAAATCCTACTCCTTCAGGATGCCACTTGGGTGTCACCACCCCCTGGAAGGCTCCCACATCCTCTCCTGGGCACCCACCGCCCACTGCGCCCTTCCTGAAGTGCCGATTGACACCCTTCATCATTGCCCACTTCATGTCCCCCAACCTGGGCATCCAGGAAGGGGAGGGGGGCCTGCCCCCTCAGCAGGGGACCCCCGCACAAGCAGGGCTGAACCTGGGGCTGCTGACCTGCCCAGCGCAGGAGGGGGCGGTGCCCTGGCCTCCCTGGGAGCCGCCCAAGGAAGCCAGGTCGGCCCCCTGACACAGCCTCGCCCCAGAGGGAGGGGACAGAGGGGCACCCCCAGCCTGAAGCAATACTCCCTGGGCAATGGCCTGCTGCCGGCGTGCCCAGAACAACGGCCTGGTTGTTGCAGGGGAGCTGAGAGGCTGTCCCACAGGCCGGCCTGGTGCGAGAATGGCCCTCATTGTGTGCGCCAGACCCACTGGGCCCAGGGCGCGGAGCAGCTGGGCCATGGCCGCCACTGGGCACGCGCTCGGGAGATCGGTGGCTGCCGGATGGGTGTACCCTCCACCTGCTGCCCCGGGGAGTCCCGGGTGTGCTCTGGGTGTCCCCAAACACAGACTCGGGGGTGGTGCTACCTGGCGGCTGAGAGACTGACAGGCTCACAGTGACAACCTGACGACACGGCTCTTCTGCACACTCAGTATCTCCTTCACCTCGAGACACCAGGACTACGCCCATCCTACAGATGGGGAAACTGAGGCGCGCAACCGTTACCTGATCTGCCAGTGTCATGGGCAGGACGTGGCAGAGGAGCCCTGAGCTGTGTGGCAAAGTGCAGCCGGGCGGCCGGGGCGGAAAGTTCACAGGCCTTGTCCACCCCGCCGTCCCTGCCCCCGCCACACACCCCAGCCCCGAGCACAGAGCCCCACACACAGCACTCACTCGGCAAACACTGGTTCTCTTCATGCACGGCTGTCTCAAATGTGGGCCAAGTTTATTTCTGGGGTATTCTGTTTGCTTGTCCCAAGGAGACCCTGCGGCCAGTGGATACAGCCAAAACGTGTGTATGCCCCCGTGGCAGCCCACGCTCACAGCTCACCCGTGCTCCAGGACGCCCCCAGGAGGGCTGCCCCGTGCCCAGGGCCCTGACAAGCCCCCGCTCTGCTCCAGGCTGGGGATCCGGGAAGGCAGCGCCTCTTCCCTTTCCAGGGGTCCCTACACCCTCATCTCGGACAGAACTGCAGAACAGCTGGCCTTGGCGTTGCCCAGGACAACTGAGGGTTCAGGGTCTGGGCTCAGGTCTTCAGTGTTCAGCGTGAGAAGCATGGGTGAGCCCCCTGCGCCAGAGCCACCCTCGGGGGACAAGGGAGGCGTGCCTCCTTCCTTGCCTACTGGGTAGCGCCCGAGCTCTGGATGCAGAGCAGGGGCTGGGTGTGGGCCTTCAGCCTCAGGCCTGACCCCAGCAGCCAGAACAGGGCCACAGACACAGACTGGAAACCCAGCTGTGGGGAGTCACGGCTAGCAGCTCCCTGAGACCAGCAGGTGCCCTGACCTGGCCTTCGTTAACAGTGGCAAGAGCAGAAGCCTCCACGTTCAGGTCCTGGGCAGGAAGCAGGCCGCGGGCAGGGTGTCCTGGGCACGGACCCTGGAGGCTGGGCAGGGAGGGTCCTCCAGCCGCGAGCACGGCCTGCAGCCTCCACCACACCAGATGGTGGGCAGAGGTGGGCCTGGCCCCGGGCACTGAAGAGCTCCCGGGGGGAGGGACGAGAGTAGAGCCCGCCGTCCCAGAGCCCACCCACCTGCTGACAGCTGGGAGTGGTCCTCACTCCCTGAGCCCCGTACCACTGCCACCCACCCAGGAAACTGACCCAGACCCCAGACTCGCTGGGACAGACTGGCCTGTTCAGTCTTGGGATTTGGCTTCTCGGCAGAGGCCAGCACAGGCCAACCTTGACTTCACGGACAGCATCAGGCCCTGGGAAGCCACCACGGCCACCCCCTTGGTTTGCCACCAGAGGGGCCGAGGCAGAGGCACAGCCCAGGTGGGGCAGCAGAGGCGTTGTTCCTACAATGCCTTGGTTTCCCCACCTCGGCGTTCAAAGCCCCCTCTCCAGTCCTAAATGGCAACTCGCAGTAGCCCTTAAAGCAGCACCACCTGCTTCAGCAGGAGGAGGGTCTACACTGGCACAAAGAGCACAGTTCTCCAGCTCAAGAAAGGTCCTGAGCCCTGACATCCAGAGTGCCTGCTGGAAAAGGGGTCTGAGACGGGGCCCTGCCCCTCCACCCTGAGCCCCTTCCAGGCCAGCCAGTACTTCGTCCCTCTCCCCACTCAGAGATGGGAGCAGGTCAAGTCAGGGGCTCTCCCGTCAGGGAGACCACCCTGTCAGGGAGACCGCCAAGTCAGGGAGACCACCCTGGAGCTCCATACTCGGGGCCCTCAGGGCCCAGAGAGGAGGAACTCGGACAGTATCTTCCCGGAGAATGGCCCAGTGTCCGCCAAGCACTGTCCCCATCCCCTTCCACCTGCTGGCTGGTTCTGGCTGCCCCAGCTGGCTGTGGGCTCCTGGGGGACGGAGGAGAGCTCTCCAGGCTGAGAGAAAATGGGCGCTGGGACCCCTAAAAGAATGATGGAGGCCAGGTGGGGGCCACTAAAGCACAGTGCGGGAGCCAGAGAGAGACCCCATGGAGCTGGCAGTCCCCCCAGTCCCTGAGCGAGGGGAGCACATGGACGAGCTGGGCCACATCAGAAGACTATGCCCTGGGTCAGCTCTGAGGACAGTAATGTCCCTCTCTGGCCTCAGTGCCCCCATCTGCGCCTGGGGGGAACAGCTGTCTGGGGGCCTCTCTCACTCGGGCAGGACTCCCGGGGCACTGCCCTCACTTCAGTCCCTTGCCCAAGCCTGGGCAGATGGGGCCAGCTCTCCGGACCTGAGGCTGACTGTCCTGGCAGAGTTAGAGACTGCCCTAGCCCGCCTCCACCCTGCACCCACTGGACTCTCCCCTCACTGAGGTCAAGTGGGTGGCGGGTGCCAGTGCCAGAAGGGCTTGCCAACAGCTCCTCCCAGACTCTCTTCCCACCAGGCTCCACTTGCACCTGGGGCCCCTCTCCTGCTTTTCTACGCCTGTTAACCCTGACATCCCTCCACCCCAGCATCAGCTCCCCACCCTGGAAAGGAAACGGTCATGGGTGGGGGGGGGAGGTGCGGCGGGCGGCGCATGAGGAACACCTGCGGGCCTGGCTGAAACTGACACAGCAAACCCAGACAGGACCTCCCAGCTGAGACTCTTAAGGCTGGGAGAAAACGTTGCTCCCTGTTCTCAAGACCAGCTAGAGATGGGAGACAACATCTCCCCGGACTCTAACCTCTCACGCTCCCCGACCTCCCCCAGGTATCCGCAAACCTCAGCTTCTCCGAACCCGTCACCACCACCCGGGGCTCTGCCTAGCGCAGCAGCAACGCGAGGACAGGCCACCCGAGGGGCGGCTGCGCCCCTCCCGGCTCGCACGCTCCACCCGCGGAGACGAGGGCCCGGGATGGGACCGCCGCGTGGGCCTGGACTGCCCTGCCCGCCGTCCAGCTCCTACAACGCTTTTACAGCGAGCGAAGGCCATAACCGAGAGGAGCCTGCCCCGGATCCCGGAATCCAACGCTGGCGACCCGGAGGTTAATTATTAACTTCTCCGCGGACCACGCACTTGCTCCCGGCGCCCTCGATCCCTAGCATGGGGCAGGGGCAACCGTCCCCCCAAAACACACGGAGCCCCACCCCGCCTCCTGGAAATTCACGGCACAAGGGGCCCCGGGTCGCTGCTCCAGGAGATGGAGTGGGGGCTCGGAGACCCGGCTCTCAGGCCCAAGGTCACCCGACAGGCGCTGCCGGCAGGCGGGAGCGGGCCTCCGGCCAGCTACTTTCCCGGATCCAGGAACTTCTCTGCGGCCCGCGGCGCCCGAGCCCGGTCCTT
>NW_011494867.1:1950927-1951596 GCF_000754665.1 Bison bison bison
GGCCGTGGCAGCCCCAGAGGCGCCAGCCTTCCCCGGCAGCCAGCGCGGGTCATTTCACATGCGTCCATCCAACAAGTCCGACTCAGATTTGCACCCGGAGGAGTATGCCCCAGCTGGCAGAAAACTAAGATTCCGGCCACCACCGCACCGACTCTGGTCGGGCCTGTGGTGTCTTAAGAGCCCCAGAATGTGAAGACATGGCAAAGACGCCGGGGACGGCAGGGAATCCGGGGACAGCAGCTGTCTCCGTGGGTAATGCGGGGAGAGGAGGCCCGGAGCACATCGTGTTCTAATAGCCAGTGTGCGGGAAGCCCCAGCGCACCGAGGACAAGAAACTTGTCCATCTACCCCTTCTCCGAACTGAATCCAGCTTCCCAAGTGCTGCCCCAGGACCTCCGCCCCCACCCAGACCCCTCAGTCAGCCCTATCCAGGGCTGACACCTCTGGCCCAACAACTCCCGTTTCAGCAGCAGGGCCTGGGAGGGATGCTGATGGGAATGACCGGAGGGAGACGCACTACAGGGAAGTTGAGTGGAGGGCACTGTGGTTCTGAGCTTCCCCTCCCCAGGAGACAAGCTGTGACCGTCCCTGAACGTGGTCCAGGGCTGCACGGAGGTCTGCAGGGAGATCTAGGAAGGAGCCGGCTCCAGACCTGGAGCTCCCGCGCCT
>NW_011494867.1:1951696-1954970 GCF_000754665.1 Bison bison bison
CCCGCGCCTCACATCTGGGGTTCTCCCACAGGCTGCCTTCTCAAGCCACTTGCTGAGTGTGCAGACACCATCAGGCAGCTCGGAATGCCAGTGAAGCAGCCGGACATGTCCTGTAGAGAACCCTCGGGCGTGGCCTATAAAATACATACAAGCCCGAGAAAGATCCGAAGGTGTCCCTCCACCGACACCCAGACTGACACAGCCCCTCTCCAGGTGTGCTACCATGGGCAGGCTCTCCCTCATCTATAAAAGGAAGACGCTGGGCTAGGACACCCCACGTCTGGCTGGTCATAGATCCCTTGGAAAGCTTGTTAAGAAACAAATTCCTAAGTCCCCTCCTCCAGAAAAACTGGGAGTTGGCAGGGGAGGGGGGGAATCCAGACATCTGCATTTCTCCCAAAACTGCTTGGGGAACCACTGGACGGAACTCTCAGCACAGGGTGTGGGCAAAGAGCAGCAAGATTTGGACACAGGGGGACCCAGAGTCCTCAAGAAGGAACGGGACAAGCTGCCACCCTATGCCCGCCTTAGGACTGGCCCCCCTGTACCCTTCAAAACAGCCCAGTTCCCCACAGAAGACCCAGCTCTCAGGGAAATGTTGCCAAGGGTGTCCCCTCCTGCTTGTTCCCAAGGCTGTGCCCCAAAGTCAGAAAGGAAGCCGTGGCCTCGTCAGAAAGGCCTGCCCTGCCCTCAGCCTGACTGGCACCTCCGCTTCCAAGGAAACATCGGAACAGCCTGCCGTGAGTGAATATCTGTACATGCTGAGTGGAGGGGATCCTTAGGTTTTCCCTGGGGTCTCCACTTGGGTGGGGAGTAGGGTGGGGACCAGGCTCCACAGCTAGTCAGTAGATCTCCACAGAGATGGGCAGGGACATCCCTGTCGAGTCGGCCTTATCCTGTGCGAGCCGGCCTTGGGAGAGCAGGGAAGCGCCTGGAAGACCAGAGACCCTCCCTCCGCGGGGCTGGATTAAAGCCGAACGGGGGCGGGGCTGCTCAAGTGGGCGGGCAGGCGGGGGAGGAGAACCCAGCTCTGGCCCAGGCATTTCAAAAATTTGCTCCTTTTCCACTTAAACTCCCCACTCCCCCCAAGACTGTGCCTCCCAGAATGGCATTTCCGCTTTGGAATCCAGGCCCTGGGATCTCTGCCCCACTGTGCTGGAAGGGGAGGGGTCGAAGGGGGAGCCGAGTGCCCCCTCCCAGGCCTGCCTTGGGGAAGTGGGGGAGGGGCGCCCATTGGGCAGCTCTGGGGGTCTGTGGGGGAGCAGACCCTCCCAGGCCAATGGCCAAGGGATGCAGCCCCCAGGACAGCGCTCAGGCCAGCACTAGGCCAAGGCCTCCATGATCACGCGCTCATCTCGTGCCCACAGTGATCCTGCACACCAGGCTTCCCAATTCGCCCCATTTTCCAGATGAAGAGGCTGAGACTCAGTTTCCCCTACCCACCCTGCACCCCCCAGACTGCAGTCCCAGAAGGGAGGGCAGGCAGGGCTGCTATAGCGCAGCCCACGCTGAACCCCCTGCGGCACCTTCAGGACCTGCAGGGCAGAAAAGAGGTCATGGAACACGGGTGCCCAGGGAAGCTGAGGACCCTGCTGCACTCAGAGGCCCCAAAGGACAAGCATGTGAGACCCAAGCACCATCCTCAGACACAAGTGAGCTCAGAACAGGCTCAGGAGCGCCCCTCAGCAGGGTGAGCACACCGTATGCCCGGGAAGGAGAGGACCCTGCTGGATGGAGGGGCCGGGAGAAGCTGGCAGAGCGTGGGCTCCTCCCAGAGCACCGTGGTCACCCCAGCGGTGCAGGCGAGCTTACAGCTGGGGTGTCCCCCCAGGCCCTGGGGGAGCACCTGTCTGTGCAGGGCCGATGGTGGCCTACGCCCCAGGCCACTGGTTCCCGTGCGTCCATCACGGGCCCGCTGGGGCAGGCGCTGCTGGTGATCCTAGGCCCTGAGTGAGGAGACCTGGCGCCTGCTCTCTGGGCTTTAGGGGGTCTTATTCTCCACGTCAGACCCACAGCACAAAGAACGGTTCTTGCAATAGCCCCAACAATGTCTGTGGCAGCATTTATAACAGTGAACAAAGAGGGGCATAACGTAAATGACCAGCTATAGGGGACTGGTTGGGCCACCAGAATCTCTCAATGGAATCCTGTGCAGCTATTAAGATGGCCATTTTCAAAGGCTAAAATCATGCAAGAAAATGCTGATGCCAAGTGAAGCGTGGACTGAAATGGCTAGCTCCAAGTGACTCGGACAGCCGCCTTCTCCTAAGCCTGGGCTTTCCCAGCAGCACTGAGGGGGGCCGGCAGGGAAGGATTTCCTGAGGCCGGAGGTGAGGGCTGCCAGCCGCAGGGACAGGAAGAAACGATGCCTCTAGAAGGCCGCAGTGGACGCCCAGCCCTGGGCTGGCCACGCACACCGGCAGGCTCCAAGGCAGCCTGCGAGCCAGAGCCAGCCCTGTGGGCGAGGGGGCAGGACACCGCGCAGGCCCAGCTGTGCCAAGAACCGCTGTCACACTGCCACCGCCACAGAGACCGCCCTCCCGGGGCCAGGACAGAACCATCCCCACCCAGAGGCTCGGACAGGGGCGGGGCCTTGCCCCCTCACACCTCCAGGAAGTGACAAAGCCACAAAATGCAAACCGGCTACCAGGGCATGATCCCACAGAAGAGCACCCCAGGGGACCCCAGACAGAGCAGACCCCGGGGGCTGGAGCCTTGAAGCCTTGCCTTCAATGGAGAAACCACGGGCGTCCATGTGTCATTATGGTGGTGACCAGCTGTGGGGTGGGCTCCAGTCCCCAACAGGGCCCCGGGACAGCCCCCAGGGGCCTGGGTGCAAGTGCGGGACCAGGGCAGAGGGGTGGGGCAGAGGCAGGGCTGTGGGATGCACGGCCTGGACCCCTGCCGATCCTACGCCCCCACCTTCCAGCAGCTCCCTCCCCCGCTCTCAGGCTCTTTCAAGGACAGCACAGTCTCCTAATTGTTTTTTTTCTCCTAATTCTTTAATTGATTTTCTAATTTGAAAATTAAGCAGGCGCAGAGGCACCTGCAGGGAGGTGCTGCCTTCAGAGAGGGGTTCTGCTCACACGGCTGGGGCGCTTCCCAGGGCCTCTCTGCCCCAGCCCTGGGTACGGACCCCAGTAGCCTGAGTGCCCCCTTCTTGTCTGTACCCCCTCCCGGTGTGCCTCAGAGAACCAACAACCAGCTCCGCACTTTTGTGTGCACAGAGAGGCCTGCCCCTCGCTGGCACCGGGACCCCTGTCCCCGGGTCCTC
>NW_011494867.1:1955074-1957691 GCF_000754665.1 Bison bison bison
GGCTGAGCTCTGGCGGGCAGCCTGGGCGGCAGGGCCAGGGTGTGGTCAGCAGCCCCAGCCCGCCATCTGCTTGCCTCTCCCATGGCAACCGGCCCCTGCGCGAGGGCAAGGGGAGGGGCGACCACACATGCCATCTGCCGCCCCCACCTGCTTCTGCCGGAGGACAGGTGCCGACACCCACCACGGCCCCCAAGGGGCAGCGGTGTGACCCCGACATCAGTGGGGGTCGGGGGGCCGGTGGGGTCACAGGAGGGGACTTCAGGAGCCCAGGCCAGCATGAACGCAGGGACAGCACAGCTACGGCGCCCCCCGCCTGCGCCTGCTCCAGCCTGCAGGGGGCTCCACGCGCCCCCGGCCCACCTTCTCGTCCGGGTTGGCCTGTAGGCCAGGAGCTCTGATTCCACCCGGCGTGGGGCCCTCCGTGGTCACTGTGTCTCTCAGAGCCTCTGGGACTGGCCAGGACGCTGCAGGCACACTCATGCCTCTGCCTTACACACCAGCCCTGCCCCACCAGGCGTGCTCCCGGGCACCCACACCTCGTGCACAAGTGCCCTCCAGTGAGGCCCCCCACCCCCAGCCCTGTGTTTCCACATCCCCTGAACGGTTCTGCAGCACAAACCTTTCTGCAAAGCCCAGGTGCCCCCAGACCCCCAGGCACTGCAGAGAGGTGGGCAAGGTCTCCCCTCAGCCCGGGGACTGGGTGTGGCCGTAACAGGGTCTATCAGGACACCCTCCAGTACCCGCTCCTGCTGGGACACCACTGCCAGAAAACAAGTCCTCGTCCTCAGGGAGCGTCCACTCCAGGGTGGGTGCAGGGAGCAAGCGGAGAGACATGGGATGTCGGGGAGAACGACACAGAGAGGGGCTTCTTTATACAGATGCTAGGGCTCCTCACTGAGGAGGTGGCATTTGAGCAGCATGTGACTCTTTTGCTCAGGCTCATTATACAGAAAAAAGTAAGTCAAGGTTTGTAAAAAATAGCACAGGCATGCCAACAACTGCCTGGGTGTGCAGCGCAGCATGCAGAGCAGGGCGGCTCTCAGGCCAGCCTCCCCCACTGCAGCTTCCTGAGGGGTCAGGTGTCCTCGGGACCTGCCTGCGGAGTGACTGCCTGGCGGGGAACCTTGGCGGGCAGCCAGGGTCAAAGTGGGGAGCTCAGGAATCCGTCCAGGCCAGGGAGGGTGGGGAGACAGGGGCCGCTCCCAGGAGAGCTCCATCTCCTCCTAGAAGCCTCTCCCCACCAGGAGCTCTGGCGGGTACGGGCCCTGGGAAGAGGGGATTCGAGCACCGGATACCTGGAGAGAGCTGTGGACAAGAAGGCACGCGTCACACCGCTATGAACAATCACGGTACTTTGGGGAACTCGGCATTTAGGGAACACAGACACCTCTGGGCATGCCTCAAGGCACACAGCCCTGGATATCAGGTTTTATAAAATACTGAAATAGGGTATTATACCACCAACAACACTAGTATGTTCCAGTATTAAAAGCCCTCCGCACACAAGGACTAGAGACAGACATCCATCAGCAAGAGAGCAGGACATACATAAACTCAGAGTCAGCAGTGGACTGCTCAGCACAGCAGTGAAGATAGAACTATTGATACATACCCTGTGGGTGAGACTCTCAAAATCATTTTGCTGAATGAAGTCAGACCCCAAAGAGTATACACTATAATATGCTTCCGCTGGCATCAAGTTCAAGAATAGGTGAAACCTTGCCGTGACGAGAGAAATCACCATGCTGGCGACCGTAGAAACGAACACAACACTGTAAATCAACTACACGCCAATAAAAAACGACTTTCCAGAACAAGGTCATGGGATAATCATAGTTTTTCCTTTAAAAAAAAAAAGAAACCAGAATGCTGACCATGTTACAGGGCTGGGGCGCACTTGACAGTAAGGTAGTGCTTGTGAACGTTCTGAGATGACGGACAGGCTCATCATCTTGATTCGACTGACGGTTATATGGGGTCTACATTAGTCAAAACTTACCCAACTGTACACCTAACATCTGTCCATTTCACTACATAGAAAACCTTCTCAGTTAAGAGAGTCTCAACTGGTAAAAAGAAAACAAATCACAGAGGAAACAATAAAGAGCATTAGGAATACCCAGAAGTAGGTATTGTAATCCTAAACCCACCGCGTTGCCCTTTTTGCCCTGGCCATCAGGGAGCTTCAAGTCAAATGTGTATGCCTACCTTCCCCATACATTACAAAGTTCTGGATTTTGCGATGATCCCAAACTCTGTCCTTCACTATAATCTGTCTCAAATCCTTACTGGAATTTGGTAGGGTTTAAATAATAAAATTGAATTACTAAAAGAAAAAAAAAAACCTTAGAGAAGGGATTAACTTTAGAAAGCCGTAACTTGTGACCAGTTCTCCTAGCGGGCAGCCATCACCACCTCCCAGGTCCCTGACCTATCCCCAAATCTTTGTCTTGAAGAGACGGAGACAGTGGTCCAGCAAACTAAGAGAAAGCCGAGGAAACGATGGGGTGAGACTAGGATGCAATCAGAGCAGGCAGCTGTGATGAAGCCCCGTCAGAGGCTGGGAGGCGCAGCTGAGGGCAGCAGGCACACCTCTTGCTGGGCCACGGGAGCGGGG
>NW_011494867.1:1957791-1958470 GCF_000754665.1 Bison bison bison
GTCGGGAGGGGCCGCCTCCTAGCCTTGCGGTCCTGCCTCACCCACAAACTAGAGCCCCCTCCTTGAAGGGCCAGGACCCACCCCATGGTGTCTCCTTCCTACCCAGGACCCTGCCTGTCCCATGCTAGGCAGGCTGCTCCAGACACATCTGAAATCAGCCCGGCACCCACCGATCCAGCAGCTTCCATCTCCTGCTACACGGCACCCACTCTTGGGGGCACTCAGGACAGGGCATCCAGCCGGCCTGGGGTACAGTGGGTCTGCTGTTGGCCCCACTGGAGGGCACTCCATCTACTGGGTGAGAGCAAGTACCTGTCCATCCAAGGCTGAGACAGGGGTCCAAATAGCCAGGCAGGGAAGTGGCCAGGGTCATCCCATGGCTTAAGCCCTGGCAGGAACGGGCCACAAAAAAAGGGCTACTGGAAGCAGACTGGGCGGGCCAAGGAGGATTACAGGGGCAGGGGGCTGGTTGTGCAGGAGCCAGAAATGGGTCTTGGCTACCGTACCAGCCACTGGTGGCAGGATAAAGATAATAACCTCAACAACAGTAGCTACTATGACTTATTAGCCTCTTACAGAAAGCTTTCTGCAAACCTCGCCAAGATCTCATAAAACCCCAAGAGCTCAGTGCCCTTATAATCCCCAGAACACAGAGGACACAGACTCAGAGAGGTTCAGG
>NW_011494867.1:1958570-1961887 GCF_000754665.1 Bison bison bison
CAGGTGTTCGCTCAAGGTACAGACGACCCTGCCCCATCATTTTAGAGCCCTGGCCCTTGACCTGCCAAACATCGTCCCTCCAGAAGCGACTCTCTGGGGCACATCAGCCCCCAGCCGGGCTTCCAGGGCCTGTGCAGGGATGCAGACCCCAGGCTGTGGGGCTGGCCGGGGGTCATCAGTGCTCCCGGGACCACCTCCTTGGCAGGCGATCGGAGCAGGCTGGACAGGGAGGAGCCAGGCAGCCCGGGTCCTGCCCCAGGAGCCTGACGGCAACGAGGCAACCCCCCTGATGAGTGCATGACCACCGCTGGGAATCCTGGAGGGCTTCCCACAGGGGGCCCTCTGCTGAGCGAGAGGAGGGACGGGGAGCGAGGCAGGGTTGGGGTCGGAGGTCACTTCCCATGCAGCCCAAGGCCGGTGGGAGGGGTGTGCCCGGCACCCTGGAGCCTGAATGGAGGACCTTGGACTTGGGCTCTGCCCAGCTCCACTGCTCTCTTCTGCACCCGTTCTCCCAGGCCCCCGCCGCCGCTGGCCTGGCTGCCCAGGCTGGAGCCGCCCGGTCCCCTGGCCAGCTCTCCAGCAGCAGCAGCAACTGACACAGAGCCAGGTACAAAGGGCACCCTGGGACCGTTGGCAGAGGCTCAACCAGGTGCCACTCCTGCTCTGTGAGTCTCCCGATGGGCTGACCTGCCCTGCCGCACCTCCCCGGAGAGCTGCTTGGCCACCGGGAGCCCCAGAAGCCCCACATCCCATGGGTGCTGAAGGGCTGACTTGAACTCATGCTCAGAAAGCCACGAGTGGAGGGGCACTCTCTTAGCGGCCCTGGCTTCTGTACAGCCCAGCAGGCCGCAGCCCCCACAATTACAGAGGCCACGCTCGCTTGCTGGCTTTGGATGCCGCCCGACTCAGTTCCCAGCCTGGCCCCATCCCCCAGTGGCCGTGCAACGGGGCAGGACGACAAGACCTCCTCAAGCCCAGCGCTCGGCACAGGGAACGCTCCACACACGTCAGCACCTCACTCCTTGAAAGAACCCGTCCCTCACTTAATACAGGAGCAGAGGAGAGGCTGGAGCAGCTGTGCCCATTTCACAGACAGGGAACAAGAGGCAGGAACAGGCAGCAGACAACTTCTCTACCAGCTGGAAGCTGGCTTCCTACCTGACAGTGCTGGGGGGCAGTGTCACTCCTAAATTCAGATCATGCCAATGCCCACCAGGAGTCTCAGGTGAGTGACCTAGCCATTTCCCTTACCAAATGCTTCCTGCCTGCCCAGAGAGAGAAGGCGGGCCTGGGCGCTGAGCAGCCATGCCCGAGAGGAAGGTAGACTTCAGAGAACAGCCAGAAAGCGCCTCTCCTGGTGCTGTGTCAACTCTGCCCTCAGCTCAGAGCACAGGCGGGATATGAGGCAGGGAGTTGGGAGGACCCTGCATGCTGTTCTCTCTCTGGGCCCCAGTTAGTCGTACAGTCATGTCTGACTCTGTGCGACCCCATGGACTGTAACCCACCAGGCTCCTCTGTCCGTGGAGTTCTCCAGGCAAGAACACTGGAGTGGGTTGCATGCCCTCCTCCAGGGGATCTTCCTGACCCAGGGATCAAACCGGGGTCTTCTGCATTGCAGGCAGATTCTTTACTGTCTGAGCCACCAGGGAAGCCCCAGATTGCATGTGGGTCAGATGCTGGAGTGAGACCAGCTGATCCCTGGAGGGTCCCCCTGCTCTGACACTCAGGAGGTCCCCCCTGGCCCAATCTGGCCTGTCCCAACCTCTTCGCCCCCTCCTGCCGCCCACCATTGCCTCCCACCCCATTCTGAAGCATCTGGTAATTGCTGTGGGCCAAAGTGCCTGCGTCAGCCCCATCCAGGAAAAGACTGCCCAAATGAACGGGTATGCTTAAAACCCAAACGTGTCTGTGAGCACCACGTGGGCGGTCATCATTCTGGGTTCCCAGAGCGGGGCTTGAGCAGGAGGCTGGCCTCACCACTCACCAGCACATGAAAGCAATTTTCGGAACATTTCATGGCTGCTCCCAAAATGAACTTTGTTTCCCACTGCCACCAGTTCACACATCACCAGGGGGCCCAGGAGAGGCCCAGGGTGACCCGATAGCCCGGCATGTGTGCACAGGGGGTGAGGCCCCCACTCCCCCTGCAGAACCTCCGAGGACTGCAGCTGCAGGCGGAAGGGTGGCAAACAATGCGAAGCTGGCAGTGTGGATGAACGGGGCAGAGGCGGACCACAGGTGTCCAGGGCAGGTGTCTACAGTGGTGCCTGTCTGCGCAAGTCACACCCAGAGCCTGGCCCTCCCACCAGCCCTCTCCTCTTAGAGACGGGGCCACGGAGGCACAGAGCCCAGGAGGGCTGCCCAGAGTGCTCAGGCGAGGGGTCTGGGTGCTACCCCAGACCCTGTATCCAGACCTTTGCTGTGACTGTGGAAAACCACACCAAATCGAGCATGGACCTCCCAAACTTAGGCCGTCCAGGCTCTGATGTAGCCTAAAAGTCCCAGTCCCTGTTCACTCGTGCCCTGGAGACTCTGGCCCTTGGGCAGGCTTAGATGGTCCACCTCATCTCTCCGGTCAGTGCTCAACAAGGTCAGAGAAGGTGTCCTGATGCCCTGAGCCAGAAAGGACCCAGAGCCTTGCAGGAAGGCAGAGCAGGAGAAGGACTTGGCAGGCCTTTTCTGTCTTCTTTCTTTCTTCCTAAAGATGAGGCAATTATGCTTAGAACCAGAACGGACGGGGGTGGGGGGTTCACATCAGCACGGTCTGGAAGCCCTAAGTTTTTCATCTGTAACTCTGCATTAACCGCTTCTGGAGGCGGGCAGGAGCTGGGATCTTTAATTCCATAGTAACAATGCTTTGCTCTTATACAGCATCTCTTCTCCAGTAATCTCCGTGTACTCTATGGTGGTTAATTAAAAGGCCATTTGCCCTGCCAAGAAGCCCCAAACAGTCTGCCTCATCGTAAGGATGGGGTCCCCCAAGTGCGAAGCAGTTCCACAGACAGGCCAGGTGGATAGGCACCCAGGGACCACTGCCCCCTCTTGTCAGAGGGAAAACCCCTAAAGGCCGCAGAGAAACAATGGCTGGAGGCCAGGGCTTTACAGCACAAGGCCCTCTTCCCGGCAGGAAGCAGGGAAGCAGCCCCCACCTCAGTGGGTGCCTCTGCAAAGCGGGCTGGGGGCTGCACCTGAGACCTGGTGACCAAAGGCTGCCGGGACCACTGGCCATCCGCGCAGGCCGGGCTCGGATGCCTCCAGGTGACCGGCCTGTGTGGAGCCCGGGGTGGGGTCGCCCGAGCCGCCTGCTGGGGTAGCAG